>NC_058085.1:10147868-10357226 GCF_014858855.1 Bufo gargarizans
GGATCCGCTCCTATAATGCAAACGATGGTATCCGTTCAGAACGGATCTGTCTGCATTATATTTCTGAAAAAAAATCTAAGTCTAATTGTTAGGCCTCATGCACACGACCGTTTTTTTTCACGGTCCGCAAAAACGGGGTCCGTGGGTCCGTGATCCGTGACCGTTTTTTCGTCCGTGGGTCTTCCTTGATTTTTGGAGGATCCACGGACATGGAAAAAAAAGTCGTTTTGGTGTCCGCCTGGCCGTGTGGAGCCAAACGGATCCGTCCTGAATTACAATGCAAGTCAATGAGGACGGATCCGTTTGATGTTGACACAATATGGTGCCATTTCAAACGGATCCGTCCCCATTGACTTTCAATGTAAAGTCTAGAGTCCCTTTTATACCATCGGATCAGAGTTTTCTCCAATCCGATGGTATATTTTAACTTGAAGCGTTCCCATCACCATGGGAACGCCTCTATGTTAGAATATACTGTCGGATATGAGTTAGATCGTGAAAACTCATTTCCGACAGTATATTCTAACACAGAGGCGTTCCCATGGTGATGGGGACGCTTCTAGTTAGAATATACTACAAACTGTGTACATGACTGCCCCCTGCTGCCTGGCAGCACCCGATCTCTTACAGGGGGCTGTGATCTGTACAATTAACCCCTCAGGTGCCGCACCTGAAGGGGTTAATTGTACTATCATATCCCCCTGTAAGAGATCAGGGCTGCCAGGCAGCAGGGGGCAGACCCCCTCCCCAGTTTGAATATCATTGGTGGCCAGTGCGGCCCCCCCCCTCCCTCCCTCTATTGTAATAATAGGTTGGTGGCACAGTGTGCGGCCCCCCGCCCCCCCTCCCTCCCTCTATTGTAATAATTTGTTGGTGGCCAGTGTGCGGCCCCCCCCTCCTTCCCTCTATTGTAATTATTCATTGGTGGCACAGTGTGCGCCGCCCATCGGCCCCCCGCTTTCTCCCTCTATTGTAATAATTCGTTGGTGGCACAGTGTGCGCCCCCCCCCCCGGCCCCCCTCTTCCTCCCTCTATTGTAATAAATCGTTGGTGGCACAGTGCGCCCCCCATCGGCCCCCCTCCCTCTATAGCATTAACAACATTGGTGGCCAGTGTGCGGCCCCCCCCCCCCCCGATCATTGGTGGCAGCGGAGTTCCGATCGGAGTCCCAGTTTAATCGCTGGGGCTCCGATCGGTAACCATGGCAACCAGGACGCTACTGCAGCCCTGGTTGCCATGGTTACTTAGCAATAGTACAATAGTAAAAGATTCATACTTACCTGGGAGCTGCGATGTCTGTGTCCGGCCGGGAGCTCCTCCTACTGGTAAGTGACAGATCATTTAGCAATGCGCCGCACAGACCTTTCACTTACCAGTAGGAGGAGCTCCCGGCCGGATACAGACATCGCAGCAGCAAGCAGGTAAGTATGAATCTTCTACTATTGTACTATTGCTAAGTAACCATGGCAACCAGGACTGCAGTAGCGTCCTGGTTGCCATGGTTACCGATCGGAGCCCCAGCGATTAAACTGGGACTCCGATCGGAACTCCGCTGCCACCAATGATCGGGGGGGGGGGGGGGGGGGGGGCCGCACACTGGCCACCAATGTTGTTAATGCTATAGAGGGAGGGGGGCCGATGGGGGGCGCACACTGTGCCACCAACGAATTATTACAATAGAGGGAGGAAGGGGGGCGGGGGGCGCACACTGTGCCACCAACCAATTATTACAATAGAGGGAGGGGGGGGGGGGGCCGCACTGGCCACCAATGATATTCAAACTGGGGAGGGGGAGAAGTCTGCCCCCTGCTGCCTGGCAGCCCCTGATCTCTTACAGGGGTATATGATAGTACAATTAACCCCTTCAGGTGCCGCACCTGAAGGGGTTAATTGTGCTGATCACGGCCCCCTGTAAGAGATCGGGTGCTGCCAGGCAGCAGGGGGCAGTCTTTTACACAGTTTGTAGTGTATTCTAACTAGAAGCGTCCCCATCACCATGGGAACGCTTCTGTGTTAGAATATACTGTCGGATATGAGTTTTCACAAAGTGAAAACTTAGATCTGAAAAAGCTTTTATGCAGACGGATCTTTGGATCCGTCTGTATGAAAGTAACCTACGGCCACGGATCACGGACACGGATGCCAATCTTGTGTGCATCCGTGTTCTTTCACGGACCCATTGACTTGAATGGGTCCGTGAACCGTTGTCCGTCAAAAAAATAGGACAGGTCATATTTTTTTGACGGACAGGATACACGGATCACGGCCTCGGCTGCAAAACGGTGCATTTTCCGATTTTTCCACGGACCCATTGAAAGTCAATGGGTCCGCGAAAAAAAACGGAAAACGGCACAACGGCCACGGATGCACACAACGGTCGTGTGCATGAGGCCTAAGAGAAGCAATGAAAAAATGGCAAATTGGCAATTTTGACCCTTTCTTCTGTTACGCCATTCACCGTATTGGATTTTTTAAAAATATTTTAATAGTATGGGCATTTTCCGTTGCGGTGATACCCATGATGTTTATATTTATTGTCAATTAGGTATTTTTTAATTACGGTATACGGAAAGGGGGGTGATTTAAACTTTTATATTTTTTTACTTTTTGTTTATTTTTTTGTGATTTTGTGATTTTTTTATGTGCCTCATACTGTATATGAGCTTATTACATTACTATTTTTTTGGTTTATCAGGAATTTATTATTAGCTTATTTTGCGCATTTCTTATCCTGGCCTGCCATCTGGTGGCCAAAATAAGAATTGCAGTTTGAATACTGTTAGCCTACTCAGTAAGGCTACTTTCACACTTGCGGCAGAGAGATCCGGCAAGCAGTTCCGTCGCCAGAACTGCCTGCCGGATCAGGCAAAATGTATGCTAACTGATGGCATTAGTAAGACTGATCAGGATCCTGATCAGTCTTAAAAATGCCTGATCAGTCGAAAAAATGCATTGAAATGCCGGATCCGTCTTTCCGGTGTCATCCGGCAAAACGGATCCGGCATTTATTTTTTTCACGACGGATCCGGCATTCCGGTATTCTGAATGCTGGATCCGGCACTAATACATTCCTATGGGAAAAAATGCCGGATCCAGCGTTCAGGCAAGTCTTCAGTTTTTTTTCGCCGGAGATAAAACCGTAGCATGCTGCGGTTTTCTCTTTTGCCTGATCAGTCAAAACGACTGAACTGAAGACATCCTGATGCAAACTGAACGGATTACTCTCCATTCAGAATGCATGGGGATAAAACTGATCAGTTCTTTTCCGGTAGAGCCCCTGTGACGGAACTCTATGGCGGAAAAGAAAAACGCAAGTGTGAAAGTGCCCTAAGGCTTACAGTATTCAGCGCAACTACCTATGCCCGGATTGGACACATCTACAGCAGAGATCTGCCGGCCATGACGCCCGCTGTATGTGCGAGCGAGCGTCATGTTTACACATCGCACCAGCACTGTACATGTACGGCGCTGTTAGCCTAAGGGTTAAAACGAACGGGAGGCGGTTTTCAGGTGTGTTTTTTTTTTTTAGCAGATTTTGAGGCAGAAACGCTCCAAAATCAGCATAGAAAAACTTAGTGTGAACTGGCCCTATGGGTAGGAACAAACAATGCAGCTGGCCACGTACAGCCAAGGTACGCCCGCTCACGGCAGCCAATGGCCTCATAATTTTGTGGTAAAATCACGCCACCATTGGCCAATACAACCAGCCGTACGCCAAGGAGTGAACCTGCTGCTCCCATCTTCCCTAACCAAAAACCACAGCAAATATTATTAATGGCAAAAACGTATGTGACTGAAATTGTGACATATCGTCCTATGGTGAGCACCGAGCCTCGTCCTCTGCCTGTCTGTTCTACAAGCCCGTATAGCATTCAGGCCCTGCCTGCAGCTCGCTGACCCAAAGGCCGCCATAGACTGAAACATAAGGATTGGCTACTGGACAGTCGTATCCTCCCCACAGCAGAGCCCATACCCTTCAGAGCCTCCATTTCCACCTTACACAATCCATGGTTGTATACGACCATCAGAAATCTCTCTCCTTACCTGATTTCCAGCCCTTGAATGTGTGGGAGAAACTACAAACCTTAGGCCCCTTTCACACGGGCGAGAATTCTGCGTGGGTGCAATGCGTGAGGTGAACGCATTGCACCCGCACTGAATCCTGACCCATTCATTTCTATGGGGCTGTGCACATGAGCAGGTGATTTTCACGCATCACTTATGCGTTGCGTGAAAATCGCAGCATGCTCCTCTTTGTGCATTTTTCATGTAACGCAGGCCCCATAGAAATAAATGGGGTTGCGTGAAAATCGCAAGCATCTGCAAGCAAGGTTGCTAGGTGATAATCGGGATGGGGACCCAATCATTATTATTTCCTCTTATAACATGGTTATAAGGGAAAAAAAATAGCATTCTGAATACAGAATACATAGTACAATAGGCTGAAGGGGTTAAAAAAAAATTATTTATTTTTTTAACTCACCTTAACCCACTTGGTTGCGCAGCCGGCATCTCTTCTGTCTTGTTCTGTAGGACCTTTGATGACGTCACTACGTTTATCACATGATCTGTCACATGATCCATCGCCCATTACAGTCTATGGGTCCGTGAAAAATACGCAAGCCATCCGCGTTTCACGAATCATTTGGAGGAAATGCCATGTAAATTAATTTTTAGCTGAGCAGTTTCCGTGAAACACGGATGAGAGAGCAAAAAACGGACCAAACAGCGATCCTTCACGTATATCTTCACTGACCATCTTATCACGGATTACATCACGGACGTGTAAATGTGACGTCTGTAATTTTTTAATGTATTTTTTAGTACCTTTTACGCAGGCTTTGCTGCTGGAAGATGTGCCTAATTTATGAAGGGGCGTGCACCTCGTCTTGGGCCTACCGGAAAAAAAAAGGGGCCATGCAACAATTTTACGTCAAAAAGAAGTGTGACTTTTTGGTAAATGACCCTCACAGTGTAACAGAACTCCAGCTGTGAAATGACACAGGGTTTATAAATCACATTTACCAGATGAGCGACAGACGCAAACACTGTACAAGAAGATAAGGGCCAGACACCAGTTACATGCGGATCCAGGGTTCACACGTCTCAGGATGCCGCCTGCTCCGGACTGGCCGCACATGGTTGAAATTTTTGCAGTTGTACCCCCACCCCGATTGAAAAACTTAAAGGGATTGTCCACCTTATATATATTGATTATCTGTCTTCCTAGGTCACATTATGGGATCAGTGGGGGGGCCGACACCTGGTGCCAGCGGCTGCTGCAAACAGCTGATCGACAGGGGTGCTGAGTATGGGACCACCACCGATCTGATACTGACCACCTATCAGGAGGATCGTTCGTCAGTATTTAAAAGCTAGACACCCCCTTTAACGCTGGGTTCAGACCTGAGCGTTCGCGATGGAGCGCTCTGTATGCGCGATTGTACGGGCGTTTGCAATCGCGCATACAGAGACAAGCGAACGCCCATTGTCACGCGTTCCGCTGAAGTCTATGTACGGGAACGTGCGACAAGACGCCCCAAAGAAGCTCATGTACTTCTTTGGGCGTCAGGCGTTTTACAGCGCGATCGTACGCGCTGTAAAACGCTCAGGTGAGAACCATTCCCATAGGGAATCATTGGTTCTTGCCTGTTGAGCGTTTTACAGCGCGTAGGAACGTGCTGTAAAACGCTCAGGTCTGAACCCAGCCTAAAGTCTACACATGCCTTTGCGACTGTCCCGTCTTCTCATACAGCCCATCTCTCAGAACCAATATGGAAACCGTGTCACCCAGCTTTCCTAGGCTGCTTTTACAACCAAAATGGCATCCACTTCCCCCAAAGATTGTCACCCAGCTTTCCTAAGAGTCCAGAACTGCTGTGATGCCCCTATTGGCGGTTTGAGCGTTCAGAAGTCTGGGAAACTAACCGTACGTCACCTACCGCGGCTTCTCCACGATCCTGAATGGCGACTGAACTCATGTGGTCTATACAAAATGATAGTCAATTGTTCAACTCTATATGGAGCGTCCGTACCGCGCGGGATAAATGTTCTTACATGAGGGGCTATGGGCGACGTATGGCACTGTATAGCTACTGTATAGGGACAATATTTGGGAGGTGTGTATCAGGGGCACTCCCATATATACATCTGACTGACATCCGTATTGTGATGTGTTCTGTATCTATGTAAGTTGGCAACACTGCGCTGATATTGTAAAACCGCAACCATTATACCACAAAAACACCACAAAAAATGACTTGTATTCAGACACAGCAGTCATGACGATTTCTGGCTGAAATGACTGCAGCAAAATGCTGCGTGTTTTTCCTAAATTGTTGTAAAAAACGCTTTATTTAGCCACAGTTTTGTTGTAGTTCATGCAGTAAAGGGCGACATGACCTCCATGTCTGGTGGCGGTTTTACAGGTGAACTGTGTAGAAATTGCTGCAAAATGATATCTCTTATTGTTCGATGCATGTGACGGCACCCTAATACTCTGCAGAGTATCTGCACCATGTGAACAGGACTACCAGCAGTATAGAGCCCATTGTCCCGTGGTCCCTAATTTCCTGCCCTCTCCACCTGGTCTGACAGGTTAATCAGAGTCTCTGTAGCTACAAAGTTTGGGGCACAATGGTAACCTAACCACCTGTGTGTCTTCTCACAGCCTCCCAGGGAGAGATCGACCATTGTCCCAACTGCAGCAACCACAACTCTCTGCAACGTGTTGAATACAAACAGAGTTACCATAGCAGCCAAGGCAGAAGAAGGAGGCATCCGAGCCGCCAGACTCAGTCCTCTCTGCCTCCGGCTCCTGCACACATGAACTGAGTAAATCTCTGCCACCTACAAGCAAACATGGACAACCCGGTGTCCCCCGCCGCAGACAAGAGGCTGCGCTTTATAGAAGAATATGTCCTGAAAACCCTGAAGATGAAGGCGGACCGCTGGCAGAAATGTCTGTCCACCGAGGAGAACAAGGCCATCTTCCAGGAGTTCTTGGAGAAGGCAGATCAGATGGTGCTGGTGGTGGCACTCAACCCGGCCGGGCTGCTGGTCCCCCTGCTAGAGTTCCCCAACTCCATGAAGAATAAAGGCGTGTATTTCCTGAAGAGGACCAACGCCTTCCTCAGCCCCGATTCCATGAAGAGCAATTTAATCTACGGGGATCTTTCCTACGCGCCCCTGGATCACTTCTCCGCGTTGGTGGAAGAGGTAAGAGAGATCGTGTGGATGTGAATACGCTGAGAGGAGGTATCGGAGTTACTAAGCCGCCTCCATTAGAAACCTAGTGCTATGCCCTCCGCTGCCCCATGGTCTCTGACACCCCATTATTAGGAATGTGACCATATTGAGACCCTCAGGTTCTATTCACACAGTGCTGTCACATTGTTATCAAAATCGTGGCACAATCCAGCGGCTCTGTGAAAACGAAGGTGCAAAACACAGCATGACCCCCACCGCTCGGTCCAAAATCATGTGATCACACGAGGGTCATGTGATGTGGCACCTCTGTGCACCACAGTTTGACGAAAAGTTCAGTTTTCTTACTGGTGTTAAAATCTCTGCTTTCTGTCAGTGAATGGAAATGCTGTGAATCTGGTATATCATTCTGATTGTGTATGTAACAGGCGATGCACCCGTGTCAGTTGATCAGGATGGAATTTTTAATCTTCAGGATATGTTCACACGAATGGAGTCGAGTGCAGATTTTATCGCGGAAAAAGCAAATTTTTCTCCGTGAAATCCCCCATCAAAATGTCATCTATAGCTTTTCATTGACTTTAGTGGGAAAAAAAAGTCACCATGAGCGCATGGTGGTATTTTATTTTTCACCGCTACATTAAGATCTGCTTCTGAAGTGTCTGGTTACTCCTTAGAAGTGGATTTTTACTGGATTTTGTGTTGAAGTCGATGGGGAAGCAGAAAAAAAAAACAATAGCGGTTTTAGGAGAGTTTATAGTGACGTTCCACCACCAAAAACGCCTCTATAAGGGCCGATAAGGGCTCATGCACACGAACGTGCCATTTTTTTGCGGTCCGCAAATTGCGGATCTGCAAAAAACGGATGCCGCCCGTGTGCCTTCCGCAATTTGCGAAATGGAACAGGAGGCCCATTATAGAGATGCCTATTCTTGTCCGCAAAACGGGGTCACGGAATGGAACAACGGATGCGGACAGCACACAGAGTGCTGTCTGCATCTTTTGCGGACCCATTGAAATGAATATGGACTATAAACGGAATAAAAATTTGGTCCGTATATGGAACGCAAAATACTGTCGTGTGCATGAGCCCTAAGAAAAACGCCTCTATAATCCTCTCCTAAGGCCTCATGCACACGACCGTTGTGTGCACCCGTGGCCGTTGTGCCGTTTTCCGTTTTTTTCTGCGGCTCCATTGACTTTCAATGGGGCCGTAGAAAACTCGGCTTGTGCACCGTTTTTACACCGCGCCCGTGACCCGTGTTTCGAGGCCGTGAAAAAAATATAACCTGTCCTATTTTTTTCACGGCCAACGGTTCACGGGCCCATTCAAGTCAATGGGTCCGTGAAAATCACGGATGCACACAAGATTGTCATCCGTGTCCGTCATCCGTGTCCGTGATCCGTGTCCGTGATCCGTGTCCGTTTTTTCCTATCATTTCAATGGCAAACTTGACTTAGATTTTTTTTTCATCTTTCATGTCCGTGGATCCTCCAAAAATCACGGCAGACCCACGGAAGAAAAAACGGGCACGGATCACGGTACAACGGAACCACGTTTTGCGGGACGTTAAAAAATACGTTCGTGTGCATGAGGCCTAAATCTACCATTAAATTAGAAATCTGCCACCAAAAACGCCCTCTTTTCCGCTAGTAATCTGCAGCAGATTTTGCTGTGTGAATTTACCCTCAGGGTTGTATTCACACATATCAGGTTTGTTGAAGATTTTTTTTTTTACGGTCGTTTCATTCACCTAAATGATGCTTGCGCTTGGTGCCATGAATTCTGCTAATTTTCAGTCACATACATTTCTGCAACAGATATAAAAAATGTAAAGGATAAGCGTTTCTAGTCACTGACAGCAAGCAGATATTCATGAAATGTGGGGGAGGGACTGAAACAATTAAATAGGTGCAGCACTTTTTATAACCTATAGTGAATTTAGGGTACGTGTCTCCAGGATGTCATCTGTGGCGGAAAAATCCATGGCAAATCTGCAGCTATATCTTAGACCTCATGCACATGACCATTAAATTTTTTGCGGTCCGCAAACCGCGTATCCGCAAAAAACGGAAGCCGCCCGTGTGCCTTCCACAATTTGCGGAACGGGCGGCCCATTGTAGAAATGCCTATTCTTCTCCGCAAAACGGACAAGAATAGGACATGTTCTATTTTTTTTTTTGCAGGGCCTACGGAACGGAGACTCCGTGTGCTGTCCGCATCTTTTCCAGCCCCATTAAAGTTAATGGGTCCGCATCCGAACCGCAAAAACAGCGGCTCGGATGCGGACCCAATGAACGGCCGTGTGCTAGAACATGTCCTATTATTTTCTGCATAACGGACAAGGATAGTACTGTTCTATCAGGGGCCAGCTGTTCCGTAAAAAACGGAATGCATGCGGACATTATCCGTATTTTTTGCGGATCTGTTTTTTTGCAGACCGCAAAAAACTGAAAAAGCCATGCGGTCGTGTACAAGAGGTCTAGGCATTGTTACAATGGATCTGAAAAAAAAAACGGATGACATACAGATGTCATCCCTTTTTTTTTTGCGGATCTGCAATTTGCGGACCGCAAAACACATACGGTCGTTTGTATGTAGCCTAAAGCCTCTTGCACACAAACGTTTTTTGCGTTCCGTATACGGACCATATATGGAACCATTCATTTCAATGGATCCGCAAAAAAACTCTGCATGCCTTCCGTTTCCGTATTTTCGTTCTGTTCAAAGATAGAACATGTCCTATTATTGTCTGGATAGTCCTATCAGGGGCCAGCTGTTCCGTTCCACAAAAAACTAAATGCACACGAACGTCATCCGTATTTTTTGCGGATCCGTTTTTTTGCGGACCGCAAAGTACTGAAAAAGCCATACAGTCGTGTACAAGATGCCTAAATGGACATGCTGAGGATGTAAAATCTGCACCACAGGTCAGTTTACACTGAATTTTTTTCATTCTTAAAAATCTCCATCATTTCTCTGGCAAATCTGCGGGATTTCAGTCCCATGAGGACATGCCCTAAGGGCTGTTTCACACGAGCGGATGCCGTGCGTGGCATCCGCTCCATGAAAGAGTGCCAAGACCCGATGCGGACTGCAGAGGCACAGAACATTAACATGACTGATAATGCTCCGTGCCTGTCTGTGACCTCTTTACTACGAAATCACAATGACAACTTTATCTCGCTGTGATTTCGTAGTAAAGAGATCACAGAGAGGTACGGAGCATTATCAATCATGTTAATGCTCCGTGCCTCTGCAGTCTGCATCGGGTCTTGGCACTCTTTCACGGAGCGGATGCCACGCACGGCATCCGCTCGTGTGAAACAGCCCTAAGGGTAGGTTCACATTTATGTTTAAAAGATCACAGGATCCGGCCTAGCTGGAAACTGCCTTTCACCGCCAGAACCCGTACACATTAATAGTATCTTGTGGGGATCCGGATGCTTTCTGGCATACGTGGCAGTATTATTCTTCCAGACAAGAAACGTTACATGCAAAGGTTTTTGAGCGAAAGCTAGCTTTTAGCCGGACATAGGCTGGATTCCTCCCCTCCCTGGATCCCATTATAGTCAATGGGGTCCGTCGGTGAATATCAGAATCCGGCTAGGCTGGATCCTGTGAAGTCCGGCAACATGTTCTCTGCCTGGACAGCCTGCCGGATCTGTTAACCATAAAAGCGTTTTGTGCCACAAACTTTGATGCAGAGCCTGACGGACACTGCATGTACAGCGTGGTAATGGTGCAGACTCAGGAGCTGAGCCTGCACCATCAGCAGAGGGTGTCAGTTGTAACCTACAGCTGACACTCAGATCTTTTTACCCCTGAGATTTCCAGCAACATTTTCAAGACAACTGTATATATGCGGCTCAGCAGCTGAGGGTTTGTTGCAGTTGTATCCAGTGTAGGTAATTCTCTGGCAAACCATCCTCCTCCTGGTGGCGCTGTGTTTTTTTAGAGAAGCGATGATTCTAGAGGAGAATGCCTCAGCAATGGCATCTGATGGAGCACGGCCCATGACAGGCTGTGGGTACGGTATGTATTATCCACACCTCAAGGCTCAGCAATACATGTACGGAGCCCCCCCCCCCCATCTATCTGGTGCCATATATATATATGGACATATCCGCCCCTAGAAGCTATTCTTTCCTTCTGTACATACAGGCAGCCGATGGAGACAACAGTAGAAACCTCAGTGAAATCAGGCACAGGGATGTACTATAGTAGAGACATGCACTGATACACTGTAACAAACTGCAAGTTGGTCTGGACAGATGTAAGGCAATGATTTAGCTGGTCTGTGAGTGCACTCAGCCGAGGCGAGTGGGGGTGTGGGAACGTAACGGACAGCCATGGCTGACTGATCAGTAACCACAGACGCCTACATAGAGAGGGTCGATGGGGTGTAACCCTGCTAAATGACTAAGCTTTATGTCCCGAGCAGGATCTATGGAAAGCTGGGTATGGGCAGTGTAATGGATGCCATCAGAGGTCATCACACAGCAGATATCTGCCCCGATAGACAGGAATATTTACATTTTATACATTTTGCCATTTTCACCATCTCTTCAATGATATAATGTATAACAAGATTAGAAGGGTTTTCTAGGATTAATATTTAGAGGACCTGTCCTCAGGATTATCAAGATCCTCTGACTGACAACACATTCACCGGTCACATGGTGTAGGTGCTGCTCAGGCCTGGGCTGCAATACCAAGCACGGCCACTGTACGGCGCTGTGCTCGGTTAGCTGTGAGGAGCTGATCGGTGGGGCTGCCCAGTGTCGGACCTTCACCAATCAGATGTTTATGAAGTATCCTGAGGATAGGACATAAATATAGGATTCCCGGAAAACCCCTCTAACCCCTTAACACTTACTTTATTGAAATGAATGGTTCCGCATACAGTCCGCAAAAAAAACGGAAAGGACGCGGAAAGAAAATAAGTTTGTATGCATGAGCCCTAATGATTTAGAAGTATTAAAATCTAAATTAAAAAAACTAAAAGTTTAAAAATACCTAAAAAGATGGCAGCACTGCGTGGCCCATACAATAGCGTTAACATCAAGGTTTTTTTCTCTGTTAACTCAACAAAAAATGGAAAAAAAACTACTGATGTCAATAAAAAATTAATGCCACAAAAAACTATGTAAACCGGGGAATAAAATGTTATGGCTCTTTAAAGGGCTTCTGTCACCCCCCAAAAAGTCATTTTTCATTTTTGGGCTAATTAAAATCCATACAGTGCGATTTTTCCATATATAGGGCTCTTACCCTTTTCTGTGGCTTAGTTTCTTTAAAAACCGCACTTTTATAATATGTTAATTACCTCGCTACCAGCAAGTAGGGCGGTTACTTGCTGGTAGCCGCCGCATCCTGCTTTAAAAAAAACGCCCCCTCCTCCTGTTGATTGACAGGGCTAGCGAGCGCTCTCCTCCTCCGGCTGGCCCTGTCTGCAAATATCGCCAAATATCGCGCCTGCGCCGTACTGGTCTTCAGTCGGCGCAGGCGCTCGCTCGGCCGCTCCTTCTTCAGTGCGCCTGCACCGGGTGTAGATGTGACGTCATCGGCGCAGGCTCACTGAGGAAGGAGCAGCCGAGCGAGCGTCCTCCTCTCAGTGTGCCTGCGCCGACTGAAGACCGGTACGGCGCAGGCGCGAGATTTGGAACGCAGACAGGGCCAGCCTTAGGAGGAGAGCGCTCGCTGGCCCTGTCAATCAACAGGAGGAGGGGGCGTTTTTTTAAAGGAGGATGCGGCGGCTACCAGCAAGTAACCGCCCTACTTGCTGGTAGAGAGGTAATTAACATATTATAAAAGTGCGGTTTTTAAAGAAACTAAGCAACAGAAAAGGGTAAGAGCCCTATATATGGAAAAATCGCACTGTATGGATTTTAATTAGCCCAAAAATGAAAAATGACTTTTGGGGGGTGACAGAAGCCCTTTAAATGCAGCACTAAGAAAAAAAAAATTGTTTCTAGTGGCCCAGAATAAGTGAGGCCTTAAAGGGGTACTCCAAGTACAAGCTATCCACTGCACGCCTCGTCATCCCAGCGGTTCCGCACACAGGGTCGCTGTGGATGCTGCGATCAGGGTGGTGGAGCTAGTAAATCGGACTTCTCTATTTTCCTCCCTCCCTTGATGAATGGCTCAGGTATGGCGCCATGTCTGGAGTCGGTACTTTCTGCGTCAGTCAGCGGGAGTAGTTTTCTAGAGTCACGCTGCCATTGCTGTAAATGGTGGACATCGTGACCCTCTTTCCCACCGCCGTTGATCCGGATCGCTGACCCATTGTCCGACCTCCTCTCCGGTCAGGTTTTTACTCGCTCCATGACTGCGCCTATTCTGTCAAGATGAATAATGCAGGTTCTGATGACTCCTATTACACAACGTCCCCACCAGAAGCCCTCGCACCCCCCGCCGTTTTATACCGGACCCCACATTAAAGGATTAGATGGGAACGTCAACAATAATAAAAGTCGTCTCCGGTTACCCGCCGCCGTCAATCTCACGGTGGGTTTCTGGTGGCTTTTATGTGTCACCTGCCGGCACAAGGGGTGAACGGGTCGCTGGGTTAGTACAGAGCGGCTGCTATTGAATGACAGTAAGTAGACGGTGCCAGGGATGAATGGAGTATTATGGGTGTGGGGTCACAGCCCCTCCTGATCGCCCTTTTTACAAATCTCCGACTTCAATACGGGTCCTCCATCAGTCTAATACAACCTCTGGCACGCCAGCTGCTGTGAAACTACAACTCCTAGCATGCACACGTCTAGGAACTCCCATAGAACAGCATGGAGAATGCTGGCAGTGATGCAGGTTGCCGTTCGCCGGTCTAATGTCTGTGGGGCAGCCAGTTTCGATTTTTATTTTACACCTGTGCCACAGGGATCTATAATAAGGCCTCCTGCCTCCTGTTTACTTGCCGTTTTTTGCGTTCCGTATATGGTCCGTATACGGTACCATTCATTTCAATGGGTCCGCAAAAAAAACGGAATGTACTCCGTATGCATTCCGTTTCCGTATTTCAGTTTTTCCGTTCCGTTTAAAGATAGAACATGTCCTATTATTGCCCGCAAATCACGTTCAGTGGCTCCATGCATCCGTATGTCTTCCGTTTCCGTTCCGTTTTTGGCTGAACCATCTATTGAAAATGTTATGCCCAGCCCAATTATATCTATGCAATTACTGTATACTGTATATGCCATACGGAAAAACGGAACAGAAACGTAAACACAACGTAAACAAAAACTGAACAATGGTTCCGTGAAAAACAGACCGCAAAACACTGAAAAAGCCATACGGTCGTGTGCAGGAGGCCTAATACTGTTCTTCCAGATTTTCCTGGTTCATGAATAGAATTCCAGTATGTCAGTGAAGAATGACACATCATTATTCGATTAGGCAACATAAAGCTGTTGGAACGTAACTGCATACCAATGCGGAAAGCTGGGTGACAACCTCGTGGGCACTGCAATGGTTGCTTTTAGTGGTTGTCGCCCAGATCAAGGTGACCGGGCTTGTACTGCTACCCTGATACATGGTAACAGCACGTCCGCTGTGTGAGCAGGACTAGATCTGGATTTGGTGATTGGTGCTGGAGGCAGCTTTATAAACTCTCCTCAAACCCTTTCAGCTGCAAGATGTAAACAAGGGTGTCCCCATTCACCGACAGCAAGCAGAGATATAGAAAATGGTGGGGTACTGGCACGCAAAGCAATCTGTCAGTAGGAGACAACCCTTGGGTAGATGCATTTGCAGGAAATGAGGTGAGCGCTGTTCACACAGCGCTTCTGACATAAAAGCGTGGTACAAATTAACTCCCGAGTGCGCCTTTACTAGTGAATGTAGTCGTACTGCTCTGCCCAAATTACATTGGCACGCCATCCAGCAGTTTGTGGGTTAACGGGTAGAACCGCAGCCGATTACTCATTGTGATGGAGCCGCATAAAGCAATGCAGCGATGTTTGCTCAGCCGCATGATGAAGCAGGTCCACACAGCGCTGCCGCTCCCTGCACTGAATAGATGCACAGTCACGGTCAGGTCAATGTCAGCCTGGTCCAGACCGCCTGACAGATGGGGCGAGAAGACCGGGGGAACAGTTCTGTTACTGACAACCTTTACTGGAATCTAACAGTAACAATTGCCACTACTGTTGTCAGCCACAGGTTGCGGTGGAGTGGCGGTAGCGTTTTTCGGTCAGCTGCTTACACAGTTCTCCGTGCATCACCTGTGCAACCACTGACCTCACTCGGTGGGAACCTCCACGCCCGTGGTCTCCGCCCAGATTGGTCACATATACACAATGCCTGTTCTAGTGAGCCCGAGCCATGGCTGCCCCTTCCCTGCCCAAACATCTACAAACATGGCGGCCGCCACCACAGCAGCACAAAACATTACATATCCCCAACCTTACGTTACTGTGTGACATAAATTTACGCCAGAACTGTGGCACAAAATTTGGCATCTTAGGCCACTCCCATTTTCCCACTCCAGCACGCCCCTTTTTCGTTACTCTGTGCCGCTAGTTTCTGAAACTAAATGTGCCAAATCGAGCCAGCCTTTGCCACGGATTTACAATAGCATCGAAGTGCGCTGATGTTAGTAAATGCGGCCTTAGCTTTTCAATTTATGACCGTTTACAAAATCTCTGCTTGCTGTCATTGAGTGCATTCTTGTTTACATGCAGAGGCTGAATACCTATACTCGGTTGAGGGCTGGCACGGCCATGTCTCTATGCTGCAGTTTCAGGACCCCCCCCCCCCCCCCATTTACCGCAGTGTGTGAGTAAATCCTCTCTGTGACAGTCGGTCCTATAGAGGGACTCCGGAGAGGGGGGGGGGGGGTAATCCTCTCTGTGACAGTCGGTCCTATAGAGGGACTCCCGGGGGTAATCCACTCTGTGACGGTCAGTCCTATAGAGGGACTCCCAGGGGTAATCCTCTACGTGGCGGTCGATCCTATAGAGGGACTCCGGGGGGGTAATCCTCTCTGTGACGGTTGGTCCTATAGAGGGGCCCTGGGGGAGGAAGGTTTAATCCACTCTATGATGGTCGGTCCTATAGAGGGACTCCCGGAGGTAATCCTCTCCATGGCGGTCGGTCCTATAGAGGGGCTCTGGGGGTTTAATCCACTCTGTGATGGTCGGTCCTATAGAGGGACTCCCGGGGGTAATCCACTCTGTGACGGTCGGTCCTATAGAGGGACTCCTGGGGGTAATCCTCTCTGTGATGGTCGGTCCTATAGAGGGACTCCCGGGGTAATCCTCTCTGTGACGGTCGGTCCTATATATTGGCTCCTGGTGGGGTAATCCACTCTGTGATGGTCGGTCCTATAGAGGGACTCCCGGGGGTAATTCACTCTGTGACGTCTCCCTGAGACTCATACTGCCATAGAGCCGCACACAACCCTTGCCTATTGATCATACGGCAGATAATACGTAGCTCAGCTCCGCTATTGACACAGGGATAAACGGATTACATGCATTTCAGTCCTTCAGTGGAATTTCAAGGGTTAAAGGGCCACGGGCCATTAGTATGACAGGGTTGTGTGTACAGTTTCCACAGGGACGGCACATTGTCCTGGGGCCTCCCCACAGAGAACACTGAGGCCGGTGGCAGCCATTCACACCGATTGTGTTGTCATTGAATAGAAGGCGCGATGATGAAGATGATGAGTGTCCATTACTAAAGGTCACCAGGGTGGACAGCTCACTGCTCTGCGAAACAGTCACAAGCGATCCGCAAAGTTATAGGGAGTTGGGTTTACTGCATATTCTGCAATTACAAAGTGTGATCCACATAAAAGTGATCCGACAGCTCCTGACATCCGTATTAAGTGATCTGCACACGGGTCATAAAACAGAAATTCCACGTGTTTTTTTTTCATGCTGATTTCTGTGTTTCTGTACCAAATCCACACTGTATTACATCGCTGTACTGCGCAAAAATCCATGTGGAAAAATCATACGTAATCTGTAATGTGTGCAGGTGGCTGTTTACTCCAGAGCTGCACTCACTATTCTGCTGGTACAGTTACTGTGTACATACATTACTTATCCTGTACTGATCCTGAGTTACATCCTGTATTATACTCCAGAGCTGCACTCACTATTCTGCTGGTGCAGTCACTGCGTACATACATTACTTATCCTGTACTGATCCTGAGTTACATCCTGTATTATACTCCAGAGCTGCACTCACTATTCTGCTGGTGCAGTCACTGTGTACATACATTACTTATCCTGTACTGATCCTGAGTTACATCCTGTATTATACTCCAGAGCTGCACTCACTATTCTGCTGGTGCAGTCACTGTGTACATACATTACTTATCCTGTACTGATCCTGAGTTACATCCTGTATTATACTCCAGAGCTGCACTCACTATTCTGCTGGTGCAGTCACTGTGTACATACATTACTTATCCTGTACTGATCCTGAGTTACATCCTGTATTATACTCCAGAGCTGCACTCCCTATTCTGCTGGTGCAGTCACTGTGTACATACATTACTTATCCTGTACTGATCCTGAGTTACATCCTGTATTATACTCCAGAGCTGCACTCACTATTCTGCTGGTGCAGTCACTGTGTACATACATTACTTATCCTGTACTGATCCTGAGTTACATCCTGTATTATTCTCCAGAGCTGCACTCACTATTCTGCTGGTGCAGTCACTGTGTACATACATTACTTATCCTGTACTGATCCTGAGTTACATCCTGTATTATACTCCAGAGCTGCACTCACTATTCTGCTGGTGCAGTCACTATGTACATACATTACTTATCCTGTACTGATCCTGAGTTACATCCTGTATTATACTCCAGAGCTGCACTCACTATTCTGCTGGTGCAGTCACTGTGTACATACATTACTTATCCTGTACTGATCCTGAGTTACATCCTGTATTATACTCCAGAGCTGCACTCACTATTCTGCTGGTGCAGTCACTGTGTACATACATTACTTATCCTGTACTGATCCTGAGTTACATCCTATATTATACTCCAGAGCTGCACTCACTATTCTGCTGGTGCAGTCACTGTGTACATACATTACATTACTTATCCTGTACTGATCCTGAGTTGCATCCTGTATTATACTCCAGAGCTGCACTCACTATTCTGCTGGTGCAGTCACTGTGTACATACATTACTTATCCTGTACTGATCCTGAGTTACATCCTGTATTATACTCCAGAGCTGCACTCACTATTCTGCTGGTGCAGTCACTGTGTACATACATTACTTATCCTGTACTGATCCTCAGTTACATCCCGTATTATACTCCAGAGCTGCACTCACTATTCTGCTGGTGCAGTCACTGTGTACATACATTACTTATCCTGTACTGATCATGAGTTACATCCTGTATTATACTCCAGAGCTGTACTCACTATTCTGCTGGTGCAGTCACTGTGTACATACATTACTTATCCTGTACTGACCCTGAGTTACATCCTGTATTATACTCCAGAGCTGCACTCACTATTCTGCTGGTGCAGTCACTGTGTACATACATTACTTATCCTGTACTGATCCTGAGTTACATCCTGTATTATACTCCAGCGCTGCACTCACTATTCTGCTGGTGGGGTCACTGTGTACATACATTACTTATCCTGTACTGATCCTGAGTTACATACTGTGTTATACTCCAGAGCTGCACTCACTATTCTGCTGGTGCAGTCACTGTGTACATACATTACTTATCCTGTGCTGATCCTGAGTTACATCCTGTATTATACTCCAGAGCTGCACTCACTATTCTGCTGGTGCAGTCACTGTGTACATACATTACTTATCCTGTACTGATCCTGAGTTACATCCTGTATTATACTCCAGCGCTGCACTCACTATTCTGCTGGTGGGGTCACTGTGTACATACATTACTTATCCTGTACTGATCCTGAGTTACATCCTGTATTATACTCCAGAGCTGCACTCACTATTCTGCTGGTGCAGTCACTGTGTACATACATTACTTATCCTGTACTGATCCTGAGTTACATCCTGTATTATTCTCCAGAGCTGCACTCACTATTCTGCTGGTGCAGTCACTGTGTACATACATTACTTATCCTGTACTGATCCTGAGTTACATCCTGGATTATTCTCCAGAGCTGCACTCACTATTCTGCTGGTCTTATGGACAGATACCTGCTAACAGCTCAGCTGATCTTCTATAATCGGGGAGTTTTTTCTTTCCCTGAATGTAAATTTCCAGAGGTTTTGTGCAGACACTGAACAAGCAGTCCTATTTTGGGACTGAAGACATTAATTGATGGGTTTATATTCATTAGATCTTATGGATCTGCTGGGGGTGGAGAGGTTGTCTCTTAACCGGATAACATAAAGTCAGGGCAGTGAGAAACCATTCATCTGGAGGATGATGGGAGTTGGGGTCTGTCCATATGGTACCAGTTTTGTAAGTCCACAAGCACTGATGAAGGTTACTTCCCCCTCAGTGCTGGACGTGGCCCCTGTAGTTCTCACCTTGTAGCTGGTGTTCTTCCCTGTCCTGGCCACTGGATGGCAGCATTGATCTGAGTATCTTCCTCTTCTCACTTGAAAAGAATTAGGTGAGATGAATAATGGGACAGACGCTGAGCCAGCGCCTCTAATGGGCAGATACAGTCAGTGTGTTCAGCCGGAACGTGTCTTCACTTTATTTCCTAATCATGAAGGATGTGTGTGAGAGGCTCATGTGTGTGCGCGAGCGCGGCTTGTGTGTGTGGGGCTTGTGTTTGAGCAGCTTCTGTGTGTGTATGTGGTTTGTGTGTACATGGCTTGTGTGTGTGTGGCTTGTGCATGCCAGCTTCTGTGTGTGCATGGCTTGTGTGTGTGTGTGTGTGTGTGTGTGTGGATTGTGTGTGTGCGGTCTGTGTGTGTGCTCGCGGCTTGTATGTGCGGCTTCTTACATGAATAACTATGGGCGGATTCAGCTGTCGCCATGGCTAGAAGTGACTCTGACTTCATCGGGATTGCATATTTGGGCCCTGGAAAATGATCTTTCTAATGATCTTTCTATGCACAAACTTCCCACTGCCACTCTGAATGATCATAGCTGCAGTGTAAAGCAGGACAGTGGAGGAGAGAAACAGTCTGAACCTTTGATAAGACAATAGGCAGATTGGAGGCCGACCCAATCACAGACAGTGCAGCAAATAGGGGGTTACTGGGCCACATTTAATTAGCTCGTTTTTTTATAGGATTTGTGACACGGTTAGAGGTTTGGTCTGGGAAAACAGGTATTTTCCTCCCAGCTTGTGCTGCTGGGCTGATTTACAGCCAGATGAGGTAAAGTACTGGACCGGATTTTAAGTGCCGATCCGGGTTTTGGCAGCACCTGGCTGTCCTTAAATAGGCAGCTGGGCTCAGAAGCGAGGTCTCTGTGTTGGGATCTGGGAGCCTTGTGTCTGGACAAAGGCTTGCTACCTGTTTGGCGTGAAAACAGGTTGGTGCTGCTATGGTCAAGGACTCTTTGAGGCAGAATTACCGCATGGTGTGAATTACCACCAACACTGCAAAGTGACTTTTTGCTTTACTATGACTGCTTGTTTTGTCACTTGCCTAAAGTGTGAATAAAACACTGACCTGTTTGATCCAAAGAACTTGTTGTTGCCTCTATACTGCGTCCGCTAATCCTGTCTACCAGAGCGAAACCCCACAGATTCTAAATTTATGATCCCGAGTAGAGCGCTCACTAATCTCTGGATCTCCCATTAGGCAGCCGCGCGCATGTTTGACCGACCGCTTTGTCCAAGGAGGGGGGGGCTGCAGGGGGTACGGGCCCCGTTCTGATGATCGGTGGAGGAGCCAGCGGTAGGACCCCCACCGATCTGATAGTTATCCCTTATTCTGTGCATAGGGGATAACGTGTAACAACCAGAATACCTCTTTAATGGTATTTGGTTTAGGTCTGACCTCTAGTGGTTATTTATGGTTATTTTCTTGTAAGACGGGTTCATAGTCACTAAGACTTGTCTCATTGGTTTGCGCCTGAAAAAAATTGCACAAATGACTGAAAAAAAGTTACGTCTCTGTCAATGTCCCCTCAAAATATACAGGAAATCCTGGTCAGGAGTCGAGTAGAAGTGAGATAATAATATTTATGCGCCCAGTTCAGGCACAAAAAAGCGCACCTACAGAAATACTTTGGAAATGAGGCGCAAAACAAAGACAACTCCGAAATTAACCGTAAAATAAGAAATAAATGAACGAGGCGCAAAATCAGCTGGTAAATAAGACTTTAAAAATACTCCTGAAAACAGGCGCAGACACTATAGCAGGGATGGCAAACCTGTGGCTCTCCAGCTGTTGCAAGAATACAACTCCCAGCATGCCCAGACTACCTACACCTATCTACCTTGCCTACAGCAGGGCATGGTGGGAATTGTAGTTTTACAACAGCTGGAGAGCCGCAGGTTGGCCACCCCTGCACAATAGTAAATGTGCCCCAGTGAGTATAGCTGTGTCCTTATGGAGCCAGTGCTGCCGTGTAATAAAGCATGAGGTGCATAGCTGCAGTGTAAAGCATGAGGCACAAAGCTGAAGTTTAAAACATGAGGCAGGGATCACGGAGATTGAGAGCCTTGAAATGCCATTCAGGATGTGTGGGAAGTGCGGTGACAACTCCTGTGGCACTGCCCTGGCTGCCCTCAGTGTTGTCAGCTGACATGGCAGTCATGTGAAGGTAACAAATCATCTTCTCCCAGGTCATCGTCCCAGTCCTGGCTAATCAGAAGAACCATCAGAACTGGCCGCTGGTCGTGTCCCAGGATGTCATGCGTCACGTCAACGGCCTGAAAAGCAGCACCTTTGTAATGGCGGGTCAGGTGCGGGGGAAGACGTTGCTGCCGCTGCCTTCAGGGTCCGAGAGGATGGAGTACATCGAGTACGAGAGCGAGAAGAAGTAAGTGGAGTCTCCTGGTATGCCTGACGGTGACAGCCACAGGGGGGCAGTGTATAGGTACTGTGCTGTATCTAACTCCATAGAGGGGGCAGAAGAAAAACCTCTATTCTTTACACTTACACTTTACACTTACACATGCTGCATCCAGGGAGCAAGAAAGCAGAGCAGAGTAGAAGCCAGGTTTATAAGTGTAGAATATGAGAGGGAGTGGAAATCTAAACAGTCATTTAATTCCCAGAATAGGACCACATCAGCAGTACAGAGGATGTCAGGAGGAGAGTGCGCTGATCTTGTGGAGGTCACAGGCTGAGAGTTACAGAGTGGAAGGAGCAGGGTCCTCCCAGCAGCACAGAGGATTTCAGGAGAGGAGTGTGCTGATCTTGTGGAGGTCACAGTATGAGAGTTACATAGTGGAAGGAGCAGGGTCCTCCCAGCAGCACAGAGGATGTCAGGAGAGGAGTGTGCTGATCTTGTGGAGGTCACAGTATGAGAGTTACATAGTGGAAGGAGCAGGGTCCTCCCAGCAGCACAGAGGATTTCAGGAGAGGAGTGTGCTGATCTTGGGGTCACAGACTGAGACTTACATAGTGGAAGGAGCAGGGTCCTCCCAGCAGCACAGAGGATGTCAGGAGAGGAGTGTGCTGATCTTGTGGGGGTTACAGGATGAGAGTTACATAGTGGAAGGAGCAGGGTCCTCCCAGCAGCACAGAGGATTTCAGGAGAGGAGTGTGCTGATCTTGGGGTCACAGACTGAGAGTTACATAGTGGAAGGAGCAGGGTCCTCCCAGCAGCACAGAATTTCAGGAGAGGAGTGTGCTGATCTTGCAGGTATCACAGGATGAGAGTTACATAGTGGAAGGAGCAGGGTCCTCCCAGCAGCACAGAGGATTTCAGGAGAGGAGTGTGCTGATCTTGTGGAGGTCACAAGCTGATGGTTACATAGTGGAAGGAGCAGGGTCCTCCCAGCAGCACAGAGGATTTCAGGAGAGGAGTGTGCTGATCTTGTGGAGGTCACAGGATGAGAGTTACATAGTGGAAGGAGCAGGGTCCTCCCAGCAGCACAGAGGATTTCAGGAGAGGAGTGTGCTGATCTTGGGGTCACAGACTGAGAGTTACATAGTGGAAGGAGCAGGGTCCTCCCAGCAGCACAGAGGATTTCAGGAGAGGAGTGTGCTGATCTTGCAGGTATCACAGGATGAGAGTTACATTATAGATGGAGCAGGTTCCTCCTCTCCCAGCAGCACAGAGGATCTTTTGTTTACCCAGAGCAGGAGTTGTGCTGCTGTAAAATAAGCATGCATCTAATTTTCTGCAGCGACAACCTGGACAAGACGATCGTTCACGCCATTGAGTCGGCCATCATTCACTGGAGCCATCAGGTTCGTGGGGTGCTGAAGAGAGAATCCTCTGAGCAACTATTACTAGGGAAGAATCCAAACCCCAACGTGGAGCTCGACTTCTGGAAAAACAGGTGCGTATGAGATCCCGAGATCGGAGAGCATTGTGTGTGGGAGAGCAGGCAGCAGTTAGGAGCCCACAGTTGTGAACTGAGCTTTGGATGTGTTTGGAGAATAAACTGTTCCTCCAGTGACCAGTGCTGCAGCTGTAAGCTTGTGTGTAAAGGAGATTACAAAGACATGGCGGATTTTAGGGAAGAGCGAATCGACTTTGGATGAAACATCTGAAGTCGATTCGCATAAAACTTCGTTCCAATACTGTACGGAGCTCCTGTTTTGTATTGGCTCCGATGAGCCGAAGTTATTGCTTTGTGATAACTGTGAAAAACCATTTCCCGAACTCGGGTTTGGTTCGAAGATACCACTCATCGGAGCCAATACATTCTAATACTGTGCGGAGCTCCTGCTCTGTACAGTATTACAACAAAGTTTTATGCGAATCGACTTTGGATGTTTCATCCGAAGTCGATTCGCTTATCCCTAGCGGCTTTCTTCCACAAATCCCCACTCTTGTTCACTGTTTGCAGTCTTCAAGTGAGTGAGAATGAGCTGCAATACCGGACACAACCCTTGGACAAGAGGGGCGCTGTTTGTTGAAGAAAGCAGCCCCTTTAATTTACATACAATACTTTTATGAGCTTCTTAGCCCTAATTCACACATCCGTGTCTGTGATAACATCCGCAACATAAATCCGTAAAGAATCGTTGTTTGGATCCATTTGTCATCCGTATTCATGTTTCCGTGGGCCAGTGAAAAAGAATCACTGATGTGTGAATAGACACATTAAAATCAATGGCTAGGTGTGCTGTTTGTGCAGAACATGGACGGCACACCTTCATGATTTACCGACGTGTGAATAAGGCCTTATATACGTATTGTTCCAGATATGCAGACCTGGAATGTATCTACAATCAGCTGAAGACCAGGAAGGTGCGCAAGATGGCTGAGCTTCTGGAGAGAGTGGAGAGCAGCTACTTCCCGGCGTTCAAGGCCTTGTTCAGGGATGTCGTGGCAGGTAAAAGGACATCCACACCGCACGTGACATTCTGGGGTGACTGCGACATGACAGTCCTGCGGGGAAGAAAGTAACTGCAGAAAATACCGCGCCTTGAAACACCTGCTCGGTGGCTTGTGGCATTATTGTTCCATAGCCTACTGAGCCCTACCCTAAACTGGAGCTGGGATCCCTCATAAACCCTAAATAACCCCTTAGGTCGCTTTCACACGAGCGAGTTTTCCGCGCGGGTGCAATGTGTGACGTGAACGCATAGCACCCGCACTGAATCCTGACCCATTCTCTTCAATGAGCCTGTGTACATTTTTTCACGCATCAGTTCTGCGTTGCATGAGAATCGCAGCATGTTCTAGATTCTGCATTTTTCACGCAGCTCTGGGCCCCATAGAAGTGAATGGGGCTACAGTGAAAAACGTTGCATTACTGATGCAGTCCGGGTGCAATTCGTTTTTCACTGATGGTCGCTAGGAGATGTTGTTTTTGTAAACCTTCAGTTTTTTATCACGCGCGTGAAAAACCTATCAAAAGGCATGGAAAAAACTAAACGCAATCGCAGACAAAACTGACTGGACTTGCTTGTAAAATGGTGCGATTTTCACTGAACTCTTCCGAAACTAATCCGTCACGCTCGTGTGAAAGAGGCCTTAAAGGGGTTATCCCATGAATGCTGTAAAAAATGAAAATCGGACATCACACAGTACATGACAACCTCTTTCTAACAAAGCCAGACCCAGCCCTGTACCTCACATGGATCCAGAGATCTCCTCATTCATTGCTCTGCTAGATTTATATCAAGCTGACAGCTTAGGGGAGTGGCCTTTATGCTGCAGCTCAGGGGGCGTGTCTCAGCTCTCCCTATCAGTGTCGGACTGGGATACCTGGGGCTCACCAGTAAAATGTATTTTGGGGGCCCACCGTACGGATACATTCGAATATAATAAATAATCTAACAAGATTTTTATGTGAACATCGGCTGGTGGAGGAGCTGTACCCTGAATATGTGCATGTAGTGCAGCGAGTCTAATGTTATGTGCCAAGTGTGCAGGGGGTGGGGGGCTAGGGGTCCACCTTCCTCAGGGGCCCACCGGGGGATTCCCCTGTACCCCTGTGGGCCAGTCCGAGCCTGCTCCCTATCACAGCTCAGGAGGCAGTTGAGGGATGAAACTGAGCATGTGCGGCCTTCTCAGTGAGCAGGACAAAGAAATAAGAAAAAGATCAAACTGCAGGTGGCGCTATAGATACATTGTATTAAATAACTCAGTGACTATGCTAAAATTACATGCAATTACAAAAGTATTCAGATCCAGGTGCTGGGTTGAAAACTGTGGAATATTTTTCGTGGGACAACCCCTTTAAGGTTCGCTTTTGAGTGTCCATGTTCAGCCCGAATTTTTTTTGCAGGATGATTTTATTATTTTTCCTATGACATCATTTTGGGTCCATGTGAGATTTATGAAGGATCAGGTTTTTACCACGGTCTTTGATTCCCCCCTGCGCTGCCGGAGGATGCACCTCATCATAAATTAGGCAAATTCTCTGTGCCCCTGGAGTGTATACTGCCCCAGCCCCTGACAGGAGTAGTTTTTGGCCAACCATTACACATGTTTCCAAGCGTAATTGTTAGCGAATTTGGCTTGCCTGATTCCCCATCACGCCCCTGCCTCACCCTAGTAAGGATGGTGTAAAAACATAGCATGCGACAAAGATATTGTCACACGGACGTTAAACAGTCAACTTTTTTTATAACAAACTGGCTTTAGTGAATGACCCCCTTGACTTTTATTAAAACCTTCTTTTGGAGGGGGATGTGGAAAAAAACGACTGGCATTGTTTTTTTGCATTTTAAATTCACAGCATTATAGGCTAGTCTCACACTAGCGGCACGAACCTCCAGCAGGTGAACAGCCTGTCGGATCCGTCCTGCCTCTAGTGAACGCATGCCCCCGGACTACCACTACAGCCCCATTGACTATAGTGGGGGCGGGGCGGAGTTCCGGTGGCAGCACGGTAGCTCATGCCAAGAGGCCGTCAGGATAAAGGTACGACCTGTCCTGCCGCTAGTGAATGCGTGCGCCCGGACTACCGCTCCGGCCCTATTGATTATAATGGGGGCGGGGCGGAGTTCCGGCTGCAGCACGGCAGCGCATGCTGAGAGGCCGCATACTTTTATTCCAGTGGCCTCTTGGTATGCGCTACTGTGCTGCCGCCAGAACTCTGCCCCGCCCCCATTATAGTCAATGGGGCCAGAGCGGGAGTCCGGGGGCACGCATTCACTAGAGGCAGGACAGATCCGACAGGCTGTTCACCTGGCCGGAACAGCCTGCCGGAGGTCCGTGCCTCTACTGTGAAAGTACCCTTAGGCCTCTTGCACATAGCCATAGTGCTCCCGTGCATTCCGCATCACAGACGTGTACCCACAAATCCGGAGATGCAGTGCGGAATGGGAGCATGGAACGGAACCCCGCAGAAGCACTACGGAGTGCTTCCGTGGTGTTTTGTTCTGTGCTTCGGTTGCGCAAAAAAATAGAACTTGTTCTATCCTTTTGCAGAACGGACGGCTGCTCCGCGGTCGGTGCCCGTGCATTGCGGACCGCAATTTGCAGTCCGCAGCACAGAGCTCTTATGTTCGTGGGCAAGAGGCCTAAATGAGACGTTGCCTTTTGATTCTACGGGTTGGTATGATTACAGCGATACATGTAGTTTTTTCTTTTTACTACTTTTGCACAATAGTAGCACATTTTGTGAAAATCAAATAATTTTTGCACTGCCGCATTCCAGGAGTCCTAACTTTTTAATCTTTCCGTCGATTTAGCTGAATAATTTTTTTAATAGAACAGTTCTGGGGTAGATAGAGTATTGATTAGCTCTTATTACTTTATGGCCTCATGCACACGACCGTTGTATCATTCCATGTCCATTGTTCCGTTTTTCATGATTTCCTGCAGACCCATTGACTTTCAATGGGTCCGTTGAAAACTCGGCTAATGCACCGTTTGTCATCCGCGTCCGTGATCCGTGGTTCCAGTCCGTCCAAAAAATATAACCTGTCCAAAATCATCTTCTGAGCGTAAACCTAACGGACCCCATTATAGTCTATGGGGTCCGTAGGCTCCGCTCTCCTCAGTTATGTGCCCGTTCCGTCCTTTCCATTCTCCTGCTCCTATAACGGAGCAGGAGAACGGAAAGGCTAAACGCTTGTGTGAACGAGGCCTAACACGTTAACTACCAATTATGGAAATAATTTTTCTTTGTCTTTTTACTTTTATATAATTTTTTCTATGGTTTAATTTATCATTCAATTTACCTAAACACATTTTTACAATTTGGTGATGTACCATTAGGTTTAATTTTTTTAAATACACTTTATTAAACTTTTTTATTTTTATTTACTTTTTTTTTTATTAGTCCTGCTAGAGGACTTCACAGTCCGATCATTAGATCAAATATACAAGGGCACCTTCACATGCGGCAGATTTTGTGGCAGAAAATTTGCAACTGAAAATCAGTTCTATTAATTTGAATGGGGCGGCAAGCGCATGGATTTCTGCAAGCTTCATTAAGGTGAAAGGAACTGATTTTCAGTTGCGGAATTTTCTGCCGCAAAATGTGCCACGTGTAGAAACATAGAAACATAGAATGTGTCGGCAGATGAGAACCATTTGGCCCATCTAGTCTGCCCAATATATCTGAATCCTATGAATAGTCCCTGGCCCTATCTTATATGAAGGATGGCCTTATGCCTATCCCATGCATGCTTAACCTCCTTCACTGTATTTGCAGCTACCACTTCTGCAGGAAGGCTATTCCATGCATCCACTACTCTCTCAGTAAAGTAATACTTCCTGATATTACTTTTAAACCTTTGCCCCTCTAATTTAAAACTGTGTCCTCTTGTGGTAGTTTTTCTTCTTTTAAATATGCTCTCCTCCTTTACCGAGTTGATTCCCTTTTTGTATTTAAAGGGAACCTGTCACCGGGATTTTGTGTATAGAGCTGAGGACATGGGTTGCTAGATGGCCACTAGCACATCCGCAATACCCAGTCCCCATAGCTCTGTGTGCTTTTATTGTGTAAAAAAAACGATTTGATACATATGCAAATTAACCTGAGATGAGTCCTGTCCCTGACTCATCTCACATACAGGACTCATCTCAGGGTAATTTGCATATGTATCAAATCAGGGGTTTTTACACAATAAAAGCACACAGAGCTATGGGAACTGGGTATTGCAGATGTGCTAGTGGCCATCTAGCAACCCATGTCCTCAGCTCTGTACACAAAATCCCGGTGACAGGTTCCCTTTAAAAGTTTCTCTCATATCCCCTCTGTCTCGTCTTTCTTCCAAGCTATACATGTTAAGGTCCTTTAATCTTTCCTGGTAAGTTTTATCCTGCAATCCATGTACCAGTTTAGTAGCTCTTCTCTGAACTCTCTCCAAAGTATCTATATCCTTCTGGAGATATGGTCTCCAGTACTGCGCACAATACTCCAAGTGAGGTCTCACCAGTGCTCTGTAGAGCGGCATGAGCGCCTCCCTCTGTCTACTGGTAATGCCTCTCCCTATACATCCAAGCATTCTGCTGGCATTTCGTGCTGCTCTATTACATTGTCTTCCCACCTTTAAGTCTTCTGAAATAATTACTCCTAAATCCCTTTCCTCAGATACTGAGGTCAGGACTGTGTCAAATATTCTATATTCTGCCCTTGGGTTTTTACGCCCCAGGTGCATTATCTTGCACTTATCCACAAGGTGCCCTAACGGTTTGGTCGTCGTAGTGGTGTTTCCTGTCAGTAAAAAACTGATATGGCACATTGCTAGACTGACATGGAGGTCTTTGTTCGACCGATCCAGCTACAATGGCAACCCTGAGGTTGCACTGGTGTGTTCCCATTCCTGTGTCTAACCACCTAGATGCCACAGTTGCTATTGACTGCAGAGTCTAAAGTGGGTTAATCGGCGTTGCCTCTGATCCCAGCCATTAAATTGGGTGCCAGAGCTGGGATCAAGTTTGTTAAAGGGATTGTTAAATTTGTATCCAGTCTGTACAATCGGACTGAAGACTGATACATTTTGCATGCACTGCTACATTGTAACAAAGTATGACAGCAGCTGCTGTTTTCATCTGTCTCTGTCCTGTCTCTTTTCCCAGCCCTGTCAGAAGCTCAGGATATTAATCTCTATCTGAAGCCCCTCCAGCGTCATTTTGAAGAAATAGAAAACGTTGAATTCAACGAGGTGAAGCCGATGATTGTCCCTCTCATGCACGTGTTGTGCCTGGTGTGGGCTCAGTCCAAATATTACAACACCCCTGCACGGATTATCGTCCTGATGCAGGAGGTCTGCAACCTGTTCATCCAGCAGGTAAGTCGGCCGGCTATGTTCTCACACATTTTGCTGTGGATGTGGGGACACATTTATCATGCTACTACAATTTAAGGCTACGTGCACACGACCGTATGTGCACGTGCCGTATGGCATCTGTTTTTCCGTGCGGATCCATTTTTTTTTGCGGATCCATTGTAATAATGCCTGTCCTTGTCCGCAAACTAGAAAAAAATAGGACATGCACTTTTTTGGGGGCGGAGCAACGGAACGGACATACTGATGCACACGGTGTGCTGTCCGCGTTTTTTTGTGGACCCATTGAAATGAATGGGTCCGCATCCTATCCAAAAAACATCCTATTTATCACAGATAAGTTCAGGGAACAAATGGCAGTACTACCGGGGCGCTAAGATTTAACCACACTTTTTTTTTAGTATAAAACTAGACATAAACAAAGTGATTGGGTCTTAGTTTAGCTACGCGTTCCACAGCCGCTCCGTCGGCTTCTTCAGGCTGACCCCTGACGGAGTGTCGGTGAAACGCGTAGCTAAACTAAGACTCGAACACTTTGTTTATGTCTAGGTTTATACTAAAATAAAGCGTGGTTAAATCTTAGCACCTCGGTAGTACTGCCATTTTTTAACTAAACTTATCTCTGATCATCGGGACCTATTCTGGATGCCGAAGGAAGCTGCTTCGGTACCGCACAAGCTATTCTACATACGCTTCCCAGCGTTGTGCCTGGCGTGCACCACCTGATCTGGTGAGTTACGATCCCTGACAATTAGGAGAACTCTCCGAAAAAAACAGTTTATACACAGGGGCCGCGGTCCTTCTCTATTCTCTCCCTATTTATCAGGTGTCTCTATTTCATTTAATAAGTCAGTTTTAGCCATTGTCACACACGGCAGATTTTGTGACAGAAAATCAGTTCCATTCACCTTAGGCCTCATGCTCACGACTGTTGTGTGTTTTGTGGTCACAAAATTGCGGATCCGCAAAACACGGATGGCGTCTGTGTGCGTTCTGCAATTTGCGGAACGGCACGGACAGCCATTGATATAACTGCCTATTCTTGTCTGCAAAACAGACAAGAATACGACAGGTTATATTTTTTTTGCGGACCACGGAACGGAGCAACGGGTGCAGAAAGCACACGGAGTGCTGTCCGCATCTTTTGCGGCCCCATTGAAGTTAATGGGTCGCCATCCGAGCCGCCAAAACTGCGGCTCGGATGCAGCCCAAAACAACAGTTGTGTCCATCTGCTTGCTGCCCCATTCAAATGACTGGAACTGATTTTCAGTCACGGAATCTGCCTCGTGTAAAGGTGCCCTTATTTTATATGCGTTATTTACGACTGGTGTGGCTTTTAAAAGTCGATAATCTAATGGTTTAAAAATCGCATTCTCCCCTGAAAAGTCTCAAATTTGTTTTAAACAGTCACAAATGAAACTATAGTCGTATCTGTTAATTTCACAACTTTTTAACTTCAACAGAGTTGCAAAAGACCCGACTAATGGCAGCTACAAACGCCAGCCAGGAGCTGATGGAGTTTGGTGCATGTAAACTAATCAAATTTAGACGCACGTACATAAATCGCACTAGTCCACTGACGAAACAGCTCCATCTCAAAAGCAGACGAAAAAATAAAACATGCGCAAATATGATTTAAAGTCTAAGATAAGGCGCAAACCTAACAATAAATGCGAATAAATAGAAAAGTCTGCCCAACAAAGATAAAATACGACTGCCCTGTGGAGTTTGATCCTGATCGCACAGGGAGTGCATGAGTGGGACTGATCCTCCGGCTTTTAGTACAGAATCTGCCAGAATCAGCAGCATGCACCTTAGGCTACATGCAAACAAACTTTAGGGCTCTGTACCCATGCTGCGGACCGCAAATTGCGGTCCGCAATGCATGGGCACAGACCGTGGGGCAGCCGCATGCAGATCGCGGACCCATTCACTTGAATGGGGTCCGCAATCCGCATCCGACAGACTGCAAAAAAGTAATGCATGCACTACTTTTTTGCGGTGCGGAGGCACGGCCAGAAACACCACGGAAGCACTCCGTAAGTGCTTCCATGGGGTTCTGATCCGTGCTTCCGTTACGCATCTCCGTGATTGCAGACCCATTCAAGTGAATGGGTCTGCGATCCATGATGCGGAGTGCACACCGCCGGTCCCCGTGTACTGCGGACCCGCTGTATGCAGGCGGGGGGCAGGGGGGCACACGGTCGTGTGCATGTAGCCTTATTTTCATGTTTTTTTTTTCAACTTTGCAGACAGACGTTCACACAGAGGGGGAGATTTACCAAACTGGTGTAAAGGAAAACTGGCTTAGTTGCCCATAGCAACCCCCAGATTCTTTTCTGGTGCACGTGAACGTATTTACAAAGCCACATTTATCTGCATTGAATGCGGGCTGTCTTCAGATTTGAGGCGGATTTCTATTCTGAATCTGTGCAAATCCATGACAGATCCTGAACAGCACCTAATGATAAGTGGGGAATTTCTAAAGTCAGTTTTGCAGGAGTCTACACTGCCATAATTTATGCCAAATATATCAAATGTTGCGCAGTATTTTATAAATTTGGTTTACCCTCAAGTCTCACACTTCTGCCTTGAGGTGTCACTCCATTTCCTATGTCACTGCTTTACTAGTGTGAGATTGTTACATTTTTTGCGATAAATTTGGTGTAAATCAGTTCAACATCTAAAGCCTCATTCACACGTCAGTGTTCCACGGACATGTGCTGTACGTGTTCTCCACAAACAGAAGAAGCGTCCATTCATTTTAGGCCCATTCAGACAGCCATAGTGCATTGCAGATCTGCAACTTGCGGATCTGTAAAACACGGATACCGGCCATGTGCGTTCTGCAATTTGTGGATCACACATGCCCGCAACCATAATAGAAAATGCCTATTCTCTAGAATAGGACATGTTCTATCTTTTCTGTGGAGCGGAACCACGGATGCGGACAGCACATGATCTGCTGTCCGCATCTTTTGCGGCCCCATTGAAATGAATGGGTCTGTACCCGTTCCGCAAAATTACGGAACAGATGCGGACTCGTTCATACAGCAGTCTGAATTAGCCCTTAAGGTGTGTATTCACACATCCGTGTTTTACCACTGTCCGTGGGTCCGTGTTTTTAGCACGGAAGCATGCCATACTTTGTCCATATTCACTGAACCATCATGCCCATTATAGTCTATGGGTCCATGAAAACCACGGATGCAACATGGATGCCATCCGTTTTTCATCCATTTTCACTGATCATTAGGAAGAGATGCTTTGAGTCATTTTTCAGCAGCACAGTGTCTGTGAAACATGGTTGACACACTGCAAAAAACGGACACACTGACCCAACATAGATCCTTCACGGAGGCATCGCTGACCACCTTTTCACGGATTTGAGCACAAACACGGACGTGTGAATGAGTTTTAAATCAGGAGTGACACTCATTAACAAAGGCTAACCACGTCCACTTTCCCACCCACCCACTCTACACAAATGCAAAATGTCGCAATTTTTTTTTATGCACAAATAAGCTCAAAATGTTGCAAAGCCCAATCAGGGCTTCATAAATTCCCCTCTTTGTGCTCCAATTCCTCTCTGTTTCCATGACCTCTGCTTGCTGTCACAGTTGTGAGAGTTTAATGTCATTGGAATGTACAATCCTCTGTGAGGTAAAGTGGCAGACCAATAGATATCATCTGCACTGACACATTGTAACAAATGGCAGGAGAGACAATTGTGCTGCTGATATTTGCAGCCCACAGAGGATTGTCTAGATAAGTTGCAATTGAAGCAAACCGGCAGCTTTGGGTGGATTTATGTCTGTGCTATTTTCTCTGTTTTTCAATTCCGTTATAGGGTCAGAAACAGTACAGTAGCGATAGAGTCACATGATGGACACCAAAAGCGCCTGATGGCCCTGTTAACTTTTCTGGGGTCCATTGGTTTTGCATCATGGTGTCCATCTTCTTTAATAGAATCTGGCATGGAGGTGAATACTGTGACCTCAAAGGACATCTGGCAGCAGATTTATCCCTATGATACGGGTGACCTGTTACATGTGCGCTTGGCAGCTGAAGACATCTGTGTTGGTCCTATGTTCATATGTGTCCACATTGCTGAGAAAAATGAGCCTCTAGGAGCAACGGGGGAGTTGCCATTACACCTAGAGGCTCTGCTCTCTCTGCAACTGCTGCACTCTCGGCACTTTGATTGACAGGGCCAGGTTTGATCACATTCACACTGCCTGGCCCTGTCAATCAAAGTGGAGAGGATGTGGCAGTTGCAGAGCAAGCAGATCCTCTTGGTGTAACGGTAACGCCCCCATTGCTCCTAGAGGCTCATTTGCATATATTGAAACATAATTTTTCTCAGCAATGCAGGCACATATGAACATGGGACCAACACAGATGTCTTCAGCTGCCGAGTGTACATGTAACAGGTTGGGCCAATGTCATAGGGACAAAACTGCTGACAGATGCCCTTTAAAGACATTTTTATCCATCTACATTCTGTCCATCAGATGTGGCTGCATTTTAGTGTCCATATCACAACCAGAAAACCCCTGATGCTCAGGAGAACTGATCATTGGTCATCATATTTGATGGAGGGTCGGTCTGAAGGTCTAAATGGTAAAAGAAGTCTCAACTTCCTATTATACTAAGTATTTGTGCCATATTCAAGATCTGTGCTTGCTGTCAGTGCATGCACCGGCCCATGCCAGCTCCATTGTGTGCTGTGATGTCTGATATTCTCTGCTCCGCTGCAGGCTCGCAACTACCTAAACCCTGAAGACTTGCTGAAAGGGGAAACAGAAGAAAGTGTGGGCCGAGTCCAGGAGGTCCTCTCCGTCCTGCGGTTCCTGATGAACACATTTGAGGAGAGCAGAGAAAAGCTGCCGAGCTACTTCAAAAACGGGCAAGAAGTGAAGACGTGGGATTTCTCCTCCATACTTGTGTTCGCCAGACTGGAATGCTTCATAAAGAGACTGGAAACCATTGAGGTGAGTACTGCACTCAGTGGGTCCCTGGGGGCTGCTGCCTAGGGCGTGTCACCCCACTAACATCACAAGGATGACCCAAACATGTGGTGTAGCATTACATCCCGCCCCCTACTAAGCGTTCATGTGTTTTGTATTAATAAAGCTTTAATTGTGTGAAAAAGTGCTGACGCTTTCTAATATACTTTGGGGGAGATTTATCAAAACTGGTATACAGGAAAACTGGCTTAGTTGCCCATAGCAACCAATCAGCTTCATCCTTTGGAAAATGAAAGGTAGAATCTGATTGGTTGTTAACAGCAGCTAAGCCAGATCTACTTTACACCAATTTTAATACATTTCCCCCTTTGTGTTTTTAAAAGCTCACCATCAGTTCTCGGCTTGCTTTCAGTGAATGACAACATTGCTTAATCCAATGCCCTCTAATAATATACCACAGGGGTCAGTAACCAGCCATTGTGAAACTACAACTCCCAGCATACTCCATTCACTTCTGTGGGTGTTCTGTGAATATCCTGTATCACTATACATGCTGGGAGTTGAAGATTTACAAAAAGCTGGCATGCCGCAGGTGGCTGATCCCTGATATACCATATACAATATTCATGTCAATTAAAGGGATTTCCAGGATTAGAAAAACAGATACAGTCCTGTCCATGGGTTGTGTCTCAGCTCTATTAAAAGGATTGGGGCTTAGGTGCAATGCCGCACCCAATCTGTGGGTGCGGCAAGTATTGTACTGCATTGTAAAGGGGATCAGACCCCCAAAAGTTGAAGTCCCATAATGGGACAAAAAAGAAAGTGAAAAAAAGTTTAAAAAATATTCCACCCCCCCAAAAAAATTTTTTTAAAGTTTCAGGTAAAAAAAAATTATTGTCCTTTTCTCAAAATAAAGTTAAAAAAATAGGGAAAAAAAGAAAAGTAGACATATTAGGTATCAGTGCGTCCGTATTGACCGTCTCTATAAAAAATATCACATGACCTAATCCCTCAGGTGAATAAAAAATTTTTTTTTATAAAAACTGTGCTAAATAAACCATTTTTTGTCACCTTACATCACAAAAAGCGTAATACCAAGCGATCAAAAAGTCTTATGCACCCTAAAATAGTACAAATCAAACTGTCATCTCATACCAAAAAGAATGAGTTCCTACATAAGACAGTCGCCCAAAAAATAAAAACTACGGCTTTCAGAATATGGAGACATAAAAAAAAAAAAAAAAAATTCACAACTGAAACAAACAACCCCAAAAATGTGGTATTGTCGCATCCGTAACAACCTGCTTTATAAAAATACCACATGATCTAACCTGTCAGATGAACATTGTAAATAACAAAAAATAAAAAACGGTGCCAAAACGGTGCTATTATTTGTTACCTTGCCTCACAAACAGTGTAATATAGAGCAACCAAAAATCATATGTACCCTAAAATAGTACCAACAGAACTGCCACCTTATCCCGTAGTTTCCAAAATGGGATCACTTTTTTGGAGTTTCAACCAGTGATGGCCAGTTCGCAGTGTTCGCCAGCGAACACATGCAGGCTGCCATCTTGACTCACAAGTCCGGCGATGCACAGGTAAGCTCTTACCTGTGCCGGGAGCCGGTCTGAAACAAATGCGGTCACCGGGAGCAGACAGTTCCGAGAACAGCCCGATAAAGGCCCCCGGAGGCTGTTCTCGGAACTACCTGCTCCCAGTGACCGCATTTGATTTCAGACCGACTCACGGCACAGGTAAGGGCTTACCTGTGCATCGCCAGACTTGGAGTCAAGATGGCAGCCCACATGTGTTCGTTGGCGAACACTGCGAAATGGCTATCACTGGTTTCTACTCTAGGGGTGCATCAGGGGGGCTTCAAATGTGACATGGCAACTTAAAATTATCCTTGTGAAATCTGCCCTCCAAAATCCATATGGCGCTCCTTTCCTTCTGCGCCCTGCCGTGTGCCCGTACAGCAGTTCACGACCACATATGAGGTGTTTCTGTAAACTACAGAATCATGGCAATAAATATTGAGTTTTGTTTGGCTATTAACCCTTGCTTTGTTAGCGGAAAAAAAATGATTAAAATGGAACATCTTACAAAAAAGTGAAATTTTTAAATTTCATCTCCATTTTCCATTAATTCTTGTGGAACACCTAAAGGGTTAACAACGTTTGTAATATCAGTTTTGAATACCTTGAGGGGTGTAGTTTCTAAAATGGGGTAATTTTTGGGTGGTTTCTATTATGTAAGCAAAGTGACTTCAGACCTGAACTGGTCCTTAAAAAGTGGGTTTTGGAAATTTTCTGAAAAATTTCAAGATTTGCTTCTAAACTTCTAAGCCTTCTAACGTCCCCAAAAAATTTAATGGCATTCACAAAATTATCCAAACACGCAGACATATGGGGGATGTAAAATAATAACTATAACTGCTAATTTTTCAATTTTGTTTTGTAAATTTGGTATTTTTTTATAAATAAAAATGATTTTTTTTTACTTAATTTTACCAGTGTCATGAAGTACAATATGTGACGAGAAAACAATCTCAGAATGGCCTGGATAAATAAGAGTTTTAAAGTTATTACCACATAAAGTGACACATGTCAGATTTGCGAAAAAATGGCCTGGTCCTAAAGGTGAAAAATGTCAGGGTCATTAAGGGGTTACTATGAGGGCACAGCGCTTGTTTATTTATAACGTGACTCCCCTCGAATGCATATAGTCCTAAGTGCACAGAAGTTCTTAAAGGAGCTGTTCCTTGTTAGAAAAACATGGCCGCTTTCCTTCAGAAACAGCGTCACACCTGTCCAAGGGTCGGGTCTGGTAGCGCAGCTCAGCTCTGTTTAATTGAATGAGGCTGAGGTACTACCTGTAGACACGTGTGGTCTTTGGTATAAAGCAGACTCCTTTTTTTTAACCCTTTTAAGTCCTTGTGTGACAGCTGTGGGAAAGCTGGATGATAATCAACATGGTCAGCATTTCAGGTATTTAATATTGTCATCCAGCTTTCCAGAGTCCTGAATGGCAAATCTACCCGGGAGCTTTAAAGGAGGTTTCCAAGGGAATATTTTACAAAAAAATGTTTCTTTCTATGTCTATAGGGGGTTTGAGTTCAGTTTCTCTGATACAGAGCACTGAATCACTCTGAATTGACATAGAGGTAAACAATAAAATTGTCACTGCCTGCAGCCACCACCAGGGGGAGCTCAAAAGTTTGCTTTTAATGTACAAGCAGTATGCTCCAGAGCTCCCCTGGTGGTGGCTGCAGGTAGTCAGAATTTGATCGTTTACCTTGATGTCAATGCAGAGGATTTCTCTCAGAGAAACTGAACACCAGCCCCCTAGAAAGTTCCATGAAGAAATGTTGTAGGTCTTCATTCACAATGAGATCGCCGGCATATCTTCTTTATCGCTGCAGCTCAGTTTCCATGTTCTGGAGTTATAAAGGCGAGCGCTCCGGATTTGAATCCTATTACACAACGAGGAGCACTGTGCTCTCTCCTCTTGAATACACCGCGACTGAGTACAAAGCTTTATCGATTTGCGTTCAGTCGCCTGTAACCCTTTACAGCAGGGTGAACTGGAAGCTCCTCATAGGGGCCCAGGTCATCATCATGTTTCTGGTGTAGGCTCAGCAAGGCTGCTGAGGAGGCAGAATACAGGCTGCAGTAAACAGTGCCCGCTGCGTGTCTAGTGTATTAGTGGATCTTTTCTATTATAACGTATGTTTTATGATGCGTGTGGTTGTCGATCTGTCATACATGCTGATGTTCTCCCGTTCACCTCGCTGTCCTGTCAGTGTTACTAATGCATCGATTTCATCCCCACAGGATTTACTTCTCACGGCTCTGGATATGATGAAACTGGAGAAAATCGAATTTGGGGGCATCAAAGGGAAAGTTCTCAGTCGGACAGTGGCTGACTTGTACCAGGAGTTCCAAGACACATATAAAGTGTTCTCTGAGAGAACATACGACTGCCTGGACATGGAGAACAAGGTGGGGGCTGCCTGCAGGTGTGCATTGTAAATACGTGGCTTACCAGTCCGAATTCTGCTGAGTAGTAATGGAAACAGTCAGCAAGCTTGCACAAGGGTGCTCAACTAGTTTTAACAAGGTCTGTGGTCAGGTGAAGCATCAACTGTAAAGATCTTTTTAACCTTTCACAACTCATTAAGATTTCAGACTGGAGCCCTAAAGGGAATTAAGCCCCCTAAACTCATCCAGACCCCTAACATTAATCAAACCCCAAATTAGCACCCTGAATTAAAATACCGTATCCCTAAATTCATTGAGACCACAGACCAGACCCTTAAACTTTCCTTCACTGCTCTTAAGGAGAGACGTATAGAGAAAAAAATTGAAATGGCTGCATTATACAGTCCACTATGAGCCCATTAATGCACCTGGTCCTTTCAGCAATATTTCAACTGACCACCAGGTGGAAGACCTGAGCATTGTCGCTGTAATATGGCTTCCTGAGCGGACTGCGACCTGTCACGTGTATGTAGTCGGTGACCAAGACTGATCATCTTCTTCTCCATCCACATCTCCATTATCATTCTGCCAGTCATCTCTGGCACACGCTTAATTGACGAGCGAATGAAAGGTTTTGATTAGACTGATGGCCCCATATCTATAGGACAAGGCCGGCGGCTGCTCAGCTCCACCATGTACGGGGCGTCTGCCAGACTGATGGGAATCAAATATTCACACAAACTGATTAAAAACCAAATAAATCAAGTCAAGAAGAAAAATACCAAGTCAATAAGTTCTTCAGCCCCACACGTCATGGTCCTTCATCCTCATATGCCTTGGTCCTTCATCCTCATATGCCTTGGTCCTTCAGCTCCATCTGTCATGGTCCTTCAGGCCCACACTTCACAGTCCTTCATCCCCTCGTGACTTGGTATTTCACTCCCACACGTCATTGTCCTCAAGCCCCATGCGTCATGGTCCTCCAGCCCCATGCATTATGGTCCTTCAGCCCCACATGTCATGGTCCTTCATCCTCATATGCCTTGGTCTTTCAGCCTCACATGTCATTGTCCATCATCCCCATGCTTTATGGTCCTCCAGCCCAATGTGTCATGGTCCCTCATCCCCACCCATCATGGTCCTCCAGCCCCATGCATCTTGGTCTTGCATGAAATGAATTTCTCAGTGAGAAGCAACAGAATTTTTGCTAATAAAAATAATGTGAATCCAAACAATGCAAAACGTGATTACAATAAAGATCTTTACATGGCCATGAATGCCAACCAGAATGCAAACCTCCATACTTTACACTGCAGGCTGCATGAATAAGCTTTGCTCATTTGCCTCTTGTTTCTGGTCTGTAGGAATTTGAAGACGATGTCTCAGATTTCAAACTGAATGTTGAGGACATGGACCGGAAGCTGGGGACGGTGTTCTGCCTGGGGTTTGATGACACCTCCGGCCTGGAGCATGCGTTTCGGGTAGGTAGTCACCCCTGATAGTCGCTCTATATAGGGGAGGGTATTACTCTGTAACTGTGTAATGGTTTTGTTTTTCACCCCAGCTGCTGGATATGTTCGGAAGCCTCCTGGACAGGCCCATCATCGCACGGGATGCGTTTGATAAGTACCCGCTCCTCATCACCATGTTTGAGGAAGAACTGGACACCGCCAAAGCCATCTATGACAGGCACATGCTGGAGGTGACGGAGCAAGGTCAGTGGCTGGGAGATGGTGGCACCTCCTGCAGGCTTACAGTGTGGCAGTTGTCACATGTGGGATAATGTCCCCATCATAAATAAAACACAAAGGAGGAAGGGACGTTATTTCTTATAGTACACACCTTGGCTGCTCCAGATCCTCCTTCTGGAGAGAAAGTGGGACCTACATGACAGTGGCTGATATCGTGTGTCAGCCACAGTGCCTTCTACACAAGTACCCCCAAACAGTGTCAGCCGATATGCACCCCAAAACAGCCGGCCAAAATGCCTTCTATACAGTACCAGCCATAGTGCCTTCTATACAGTACCAGCCATAGTGCCTTCTATACAGTACCAGCCATAGTGCCTTCTCTACAGCGCCAGTCATAGTGCCTTCTGTACAGCGCCAGTCATAGTGCCTTCTGTACAGCGCCAGTCATAGTGCCTTCTATACAGTATCAGCCATAGTGCCTTCTATACAGTACCAGCCATAGTGTCTTCTATACAGTACCAGCCATAGTGTCTTCTATACAGTACCAGCCATAATGTGTTCTGTACAGTACCAGCCATAGTGTCCTCTATACCGTGCCAGTCATAGTGTCTTCTATACAGTGCCAGTCAGTGTCTTCTATACAGTGCCAGCCATAGTGTCTTCTATACAGTGCCAGCCATAGTGTCTTCTATACAGTACCAGCCACAGTGCCTTCTATACAGTGTCAGCTATAGTGTCTTCTATAGGGCTGTTTCACACGAGTGAATGCTGTGCGTGGAATCCGCTGCGTGAAAGAGAGCCAAGCCCCATTCCGGACTGCAGAGACACGGAGCATTAGCATGATTGATAATGCTCTGTGCCCCTCTGTGATCTTTTTACTACAAAATCACAGTGCCAACTTTATCTCATTGTGATTTTATAGTAAAAAGATCACAGAGAGGCACGGAGCATTATCAATCATGTTAATACTCCGTGTCTCTGCTGTCCGGAATGGGGCTTGGCTCTCTTTCACGCAGCGGATTCCACGCACAGCATTCACTCGTGTGAAACAGCCCATACAGTACCAGTCATAGTGCCTTCTAAACAGTACCAGCCATAGTGTCTTCTATACAGTACCAGCCATATTGTCTTCTATACAGTACCAGCCATAGTGCCTTCTATACAGTATCAGCCATAGTGCCTTCTATATAGTACCAATCATAGTGCCTTTTATACTGTGATAGCCATAGTTCATTCTGTACAGTACCATCCATAGTGTCTTATAGAAAGTTCCAGTCATCGTGTTTTCTCTACCGCGCCAGTCAAAGTACCTTCTATACACTGCCAGCCATAGTATCTACTATACAGTACCAGTCATAGTGTCTTCTATACAGTACCAGCCATAGTGTCTTCTATACAGTACCAATCATAGTATCTTCTATACAGTACCAGCCATAGTGTCTTTTGTACAGTACCAGCCATAGTGTCCTGTATACAGAGCCAGTCATAGTGTCTTCTATACAGTGCCAGTCATAGTGCCTTCTATACAGTGCCAGTCATAGTGCCTTCTATACAGCGCCAGTCATAGTGCCTTCTATACAGCGCCAGTCATAGTGCCTTCTATACAGCGCCAGTCATAGTGCCTTCTATACAGCGCCAGTCATAGTGCCTTCTATACAGCACCAGCCATAGTGCCTTCTATACAGTGCCAGTCATAGTTCCTTCTATACAGTGCCAGCCATAGTGTCTTCTATACAGTGCTGGCCATAGTATCTTCTATACAGTACTAGCCATAGTGTCTTCTATATAGTACCGGCCATAGTGTCTTTTGTATAGTGCCTTCTATACAGTGCCAGCCATAGTATCTTCTATACAGTACCAGCCATAGTGTCTTTTGTACAGTGCCAGTCATAGTGTCTTCTATACAGCGCCAGCCATAGTATCTTCTATACAGTACCAGCCATAGTGTCTTTTGTACAGTGCCAGTCATAGTGCCTTCTATACAGCGCCAGCCATAGTATCTTCTATATAGTACCAGCCATAGTGTCTTTTGTACAGTGCCAGTCATAGTGCCTTCTATACAGCGCCAGCCATAGTATCTTCTATATAGTACCAGCCATAGTGTCTTTTATACAGTGCCAGTCATAGTGCCTTCTATACAGCGCCAGCCATAGTATCTTCTATAAAGTACCAGCCATAATGTCTTTTGTACAGTGCCAGTCATAGTGCCTTCTATACAGCGCCAGCCATTGTGTCTTCTATACAGTGCCAGTCATAGTGCCTTCTATACAGTGCCAGTCATAGTGCCTTCTATACAGCGCCAGTCATAGTGCCTTCTATACAGCGCCAGTCATAGTGCCTTCTATACAGCGCCAGTCATAGTGCCTTCTATACAGCGCCAGTCATAGTGCCTTCTATACAGCGCCAGTCATAGTGCCTTCTATACAGCGCCAGTCATAGTGCCTTCTATACAGCACCAGCCATAGTGCCTTCTATACAGTACCAGCCATAGTGTCTTCTGTATAGTGCCAGTGATAGTGCCTTCTATACAGCACCAGCCATAGTGTCTTCTATATAGTGCCAGTGATAGTGCCTTCTATACAGTACCAGCCATAGTGCCTTCTATACAGTACCAGCCATAGTGTCTTCTATATAGTGCCAGTGATAGTGCCTTCTATACAGTACCAGCTGTAGTGTCTTCTATATAGTGCCAGTGATAGTGCCTTCTATACAGCGTATAATTGTCATTATTCTCATGCAGGATATCCACAGATAAACAAGAACATGCCTGCCGTCTCCGGGAATCTGAACTGGGCTAAAGAGCTGAGAGAGAGGCTGCAGACGCCATACAGCAACTTCAGCCACATCACGCACCCGTGAGTCTCGCTGTGTCCTCTGCCATGTATGAGAACCAGTGCAACCAGTCACACTCTGGCTTAATTTCCCATTGTGATTTATCTGACTGGTTGATACTGGGGACTGCTTCACTTTTTTCATGCACTACTTGATATAAATTATATGTACCATCATATGGCTCCTTCTTGGTGACACTTCTACATGAATAACATATTTTATCAGGTGCATGGAGTCTGAGGACGGGAGCAGGATGAAGCAGAAGTACGAGGAGATGATGGCTCTTCTAGACCAGTAAGTGTGATGTATGCCCCGGGCTCGTCTATGGCTTCAAATGCTGGCACAAGATTTCTGCCTAACTTCAGGAAAGCTGGGTGGTAACTAATATGGCTGCCACCCAACTCTACTCATTCCTCAATGTAGATTTTAAATAGCTAGAAATATTTTAACCTTGGTGACAGACTCGTGCCTAATGGCGACCATTATAGTTGGTAAGTGAAGGTCGGCCAGAGGGATCCTTTGATGACTGAGATCTCCAGCCTTTATGTTTTTCTTTCACCTGCTATATGCCCTTTAAAGGCAGCAGCAGATGCACCGCTGTGCAGAACACCTGCATACACCGGGGAGCCCTACATACAGCACAAAGTGCAGTTTATCAGGTTTAATTGCTTCTCTACAAAGAGCGGCCATGTCCTCCGGAGACTCGCGGGAAGTCCGAGGCCTGATATAATACGAGCTCGTTAATTGGGCTCAGAGCAAGATGAGGAATCGTAATTACAGCCCCAGATCAATGGCAGACGCTCCAGTCCGATAGACACAAAGTCAGGATTTATTCCAGGGCAGAAGTATTCTGTCCAGTGATGTCCACATGGGGGAGTAGTAGATCGATCTATCTATCAATCTATCTGAGAGTTACATAGTGGAAGGAGCAGGGTCTTCCCAGGAGCACAGAGTATTTCAGGAGAGGAGTGTACTGATCTTGTGGGAGGTCACAGGCTGAGAGTTACATAGTGGGAGGAGTAGGGTCCTCTCAGCAGCACAGAGGATTTCAGGAGAGGAATGTGGTGGTCATAGACTGAGTTACATAGTGGAAGGATCAGGGTTCCCAGCAGCACAGAGGATTTCAGATTCCATTACGCAGTGTAGCTGAGCTGCAGTCACTTTGTTTATCTGGACTCTAATGGAAAGAAACTGGAGACCGGTGATGTTGAGATGTTTTTTTTTATATTGTTTTTATTGTAGTTTTCAATTAGAATCAGAAATTTTTTTTACAAGCTTTTTTAAAATCGTAGTCCCTTGTTCTTTTTTGTAGAGTCTCGTAGAACTTAGGCTACTTTCACACTAGCGTTTTTCTTTTCCGGTATTGAGATCCGTCATAGGGGCTCAATACCGGAAAAAAACTAATCAGTTTTATCCTAATGCATTCTGAATGGAGAGCAATCCTTTCAGGATGCATCAGTTCAGTCCCTCTTACGTTTTTTGGCCAGAGAAAATATCGCAGCATGCTGCAGTTTTCTCTCCGGCCAAAACTCCTGAACACTTGCTGGAATGCAGAATCTGGCATTAATTTTCATTGAAATGTATAATTGCCACATTGACGGGTCCGTTCTTCCGGTCCGCGCATGCACAGACCTTTAAATCTGTGAAAAATATAAATACTGGATCCGTTTTTCCGGATGACACCAGAGAGACAGATCTGGTATTTCAATGCATTTGTCAGACGGATCCGCATCTGGATCCGTCTGACAAATGCCATCCGTTTGTGTCCAGATTGCTGGCGACGGAACCACCTGCCGGAATCCTCTGCCGCAAGTGTGAAAGTAGCCTTATCACAAGAGACTTTTGCTATAATTCTCCTGGAGGCCGGATTTACCAGAAATGTATAACAGACTCGGCTTATATCCACTTGTCTCCATTACTCCAGGTACATAGAGAAGCTGTATGAAGAATGGTGCCAGACGGTGTCAGAGAAATCTCAGTATAACCTCATGCGGCCTCTCATTTCACGCGATGACGGCTCCAGGCTCATCAACGTCAATTTTGACCCGCAGGTAATTTCGATAGGATTTCAGGGTGTGTGACTGTGGACCCGATCTAATAAAATCTAAGCCGCAGCTTTACATCTTACTGTCCCTGTTATACAGCTGGTGTCTGTGCTGCGAGACGTGAAATACCTGCAAACACTTCACATGGAAACCATACCAAAGGAGGCCGAAGACATCTTCTCTTCCAAAGAGTCCTACAGACAGTACACTGCAAACCTGGAACTGACCACCAACTGGTACAACAAGGTTATAAGCTCCATCCTAGAGGTGGAGTTCCCCCTGGTGGAAGGGCAGCTCAAGGACATAGATATCCGGTTAAAATCAGCAGAAGATACCTTAAACTGGAAAGCACACGGTATGGTCATGTGAATTTTTTTAAATTATTTTATAACCTTTGAATTATTTAAGGTGAATATCCACTTCTGAGGGCCCGAGCTCTGTTTTTCTGAGCACCTGCTTTCCGCTGTCTGCAGCCACCACTAGGGGGAGTTTAGACGGCTACTGAAGACAGTGCACTAGGAGATGTATACATGTAGATGCAGTGAGGTCCCCCTTGTGGTTGTTGCAGGCAGTGAGAATTTTAGCATTTAATGAAGTTTTCCGGGATCATTATATTCTTAGTATAGAACATTAATATGAGATTGGTGGGGGTCCAACTCTTGGCACCCCCAGTGATCAGCTGTAAGAACGGGCAGACAGTGCTTGTGCAAGTGCTGCAGCCTCTTCATTGCTTACTTAGGCCTGTCTGCTTAGGGGCAATGATGCAGGGTATTGCAGCTTTATCCAATTCAACCCTACTAAGTGGACAGCATGGAGGTGGATAGACCCATGAAGAGCCACAGCGCTCATGTGAGCATTGAGGCACCTTCAAACAGGTTATTGGCGGGGGTGCCAAGAGACTGACCTCCGATGACCTGTCCTAAGTGGACAGTCGTGTGAAGGGAAGGGAATTTAGCATGTCTGATTACAGTAAACTCCTGTGCGGGATACATTATAGGGGCTTGACTGTTACAATAAAGTTTAGCCTACAGACACGATCATTCATTACACATCTCTGTATCCTTCTGTCTCTTTGTGAAGGAGTCTGGGATTATATCCAGCAAGTTAGAGATAGCGTCCACGACCTGGAGAGAAGGGTGCAGAAGGCCCGAGACAACGTGGAGGAAATTCAGTCCATCATGAAGACCTGGGTGCTGCCCATATTTGAGAGGAAAGATGGCAAGAAAGACACTCTCCTTAACTTGGACGATCGGAGCGAGCGCCTGGAGAAGAGATATAACGTCATCCGGGAATCTGGCAGCAAAATTCACCAACTAGTGCAGGTAAAGTCAGCAAAGCCATGGGGAGGCCTCTGTGGCGAGCAACGATCGTCCGCTGTGGTCATTTGCAGTGATGTCATCAAGGATGCCCAGTGCCACACGTCACCTGCGCAGGGGAATGTTCAGGAGGGGCTCCTGGAATAGCTTTTTAACAGAGAAGATGCACTTGAATGTGCCGCCATCTGATTATTTCCTCCAAGTACAAAAATCATTACCAGGAGATATTCCTCTGGAGATATTACACCAGCGGCCTCCCCCCAGTAATATACAGGGTTATTATGTCATCTGGGGACTATGTACGTTCTGAAGTATGAAATTCAATTAAGACAAAGCCGTTCAGCCTCCTGCAGGTGATTTTTCGTGGGAGGTTGTAAAAAATAATGAAACACTGATTTTTAATGGAGGAGATGCATTGACGGGTCCCTCCAGGCGCTCATTCCTCATTCTGGAAATGAAAGTCCTGTCTGTGGGGGACGTGGTGGTAAATAGCGTCCATCCTCTCTGATTGTAATACTTTCTGTTTCAGGAGAACATGGAGCTCTTCTCCGCAGACCCCAACTCTGACGTGTGGAAAGCTTATGTCGATTACATAGATGAGACGGTTCTTGACGGCTTCTTCAATGCTATTGAATGCTCCCTGAAGTTCATCCTGGATAACATGGGTATGAGGAAGGGCTTTCCTAAAAGGTCCATTTATGACGTATGCTTAAATATATGAAAGAGGGAGGCCTGCTGTGTCTCCCATCAGACACGTGTGGCTTTATTCAGGAGATTCATTACAAACAATGGTGCCTCCCAGTCAGAACTGAAGGGGATAGAAGGAGCACGACAGCCTCTTCATTTTAGTGATTAATCTGAAATTGATGGCACGTCCTACATCAATTTAGTAGGAAGACCCTTTTCAAGAAGGTTTAATGCATCTGAACACAATGGCCCAGATTTACTATTGCTAAAGATGGCATAAGCTTAGCCCGGCTGTCTAGACATGCATTTATCATGGCTGGAGGCTGAATCTGCTGCAGGGATTTCACTGACTCTACACCAACTACTGGTTGGCTTATTTTATGCCACAATTGTGGCAAATCTTTAAGCATGCCCTCTTTCCCAAAAGCCCCACCCCATTGTCGACTAAATTTTGGGGTCAATAACTCATAAAGATTTAAAAAAGGGGTGGTTTGGTAGGTTGAGTCCTCTGATACCTGGCACCCCCCACTGATCCAAGCTTTACAGTGGATGGAGCCTGAACGCAGCATGAGGCTCTGTACCCTGTGTAGTGGCCATACTGGGTACTCCAGCTCAGCTTCAGTTCAATTAAATAAGAGCAGAGCTGCATTAGGCTCCACACTGAAAACTACACCATGGATGGAGCTTTCTGCTGACTGTCTGGTTTCCAGGAGCTGCGTGAACAGCTGATCAGTTTCCCAAGTCAGGCTGAGTATGTATGGGGTTTTAATGGTGGGTGGGAGGGTTGAGGAGAAAGCCTCTACCGGACACCTCTAGTGATGACTTCCCTCCTGGGAGAAATAAATCAGGGGAAAAATGAATCCCATCTTTCCCTCTCCCAATGTCATCTGCTGAAAACGGCAGGTTCAGCTGGCCTAATGTGCATGGGGGCCTTTATCATGGTGCATATATCCCATGTCTCCTCAGCCATTAACCTGAAGGAGGCCAAAAAAGTGTTCCCTGTCTGCTGCCCTATTCAATACAGAGGAGAGAGTTGAACGGCACACCTCTGTGATGAATGTGGTGCTCAGTGGTATATAAAGTTCATGCAATTGAAGAGAAGACCACGGCACTCTAGTTGCTATTGCGTCAAATGCTTATTTTTCTTATTATTTTAAAAAAAATTGGGATTTTTTTTAAATCTTTTTCATCCATCCCAAAAATAATATTTAGCCACTGGCCAACGTTTTGGTCAACAATAGACCTTGATCACGGCCTTAGTCATGGTGCTTGTAGTATTTAGCCACTGGCCAATGTTTCGGTCAACGATAGACCTTGATCACGGCCTTAGTCATGGTGCTTGTAGTATTTAGCCACTGGCCAATGTTTCGGTCAACGATAGACCTTGATCACGGCCTTAGTCATGGTGCTTGTAGTATTTAGCCACTGGCCAATGTTTCGGTCAACGATAGACCTTGATCACGGCCTTAGTCATGGTGCTTGTAGTATGGCTGCATCCAGCCATACTACAAGCACCATGACTAAGTCCGTGATCAAGGTATATTGTTGACTAAAATGTTGGCCAGTGGCTAAATATTATTTTTTGGATGGATGAAAAAGAAAAAAAAAGAAAATAAAAAAATTCTAATAATAATAAAAAGAAGCATTTGACGCAATAGCAACTAGAGTGTCGTGGTCTTCTCTTCAATTCAATAGAGAGGCAGGCCAGCCTTCTCCACTCACTTTCTGCCCTCTTACTTACAGATGCTAAGGCCGCCCTTGCTCCCTTATTTGAAGTACAGTTGGACCTGGTAGTCCCAGACATGGTCTTCCGACCTTCCTTGGATCTTGGAACCAGTGATGGCTTGTACGACATCATAGAAGGCCTCATCAATGATATCTACAAAACTTCCTCTTTGGTCCCTCGGCTCTCAAAGACAAGCACTTTCCCGAATTACCAAGCAGACATGGAAGACATGGCGGACCTGGCAGACATGCGTAACTTCCTGATGGAAAGTGTTCAGAACATAATGTCCATGTGCGCTGAATATCGAAACTCCTTAGACCAATACGCCTACTTGTACGTGGATGACCGCAAGGAGTTCATGCGCCAGTTCCTCCTCTATGGCCACGTACTGACCCCCGAGGAGATAGAAGCTCATGCTGAAGATGGGGTCCCAGAGACACCCCCCACCTTACTGCAGTTCAGAGAACAGATAGACTCATATGAGAAGATCTATGAAGAGGTTAACCAAATGGAGCCGGTCAATGTCTTTGATTGTTGGATGAGGGTGGATGCCCATCCCTTCAAATCTGCCCTTCTTAATGTCATCAAGAGGTGGAGTCTGATGTTCAAGCAGCATCTTATTGACCACGTAACAAACAGGTGAGCAATCGCCATTAGAGCGCTTTCACATCGGCTAAATCCACCTCCTGTATTATAGGAGTCAAGTGCTGCATTCAGAGTTTTGCAGGCTTCACAGCTGAAATCTCTCAGCATTTCCTGCTTGTTCAACATATGTACAGTCATCTGAAAACCGCAAAAAACAGTAATGTAATGTATGTACACAGTGACTGCACCAGCAGAATAGTGAGTGCAGCTCTGGAGTATAATACAGGATGTAACTCAGGATCAGTACAGGATAAGTAATGTATGTACACAGTGACTGCACCAGCAGAATAGTGAGTGCTGCTCTGGAGTATAATACAGGATGTAACTGAGGATCAGTACAGGATAAGTAATGTAATGTATGTACACAGTGACTGCACCAGCAGAATAGTGAGTGCAGCTCTGGAGTATAATACAGGATGTAACTCAGGATCAGTACAGGATAAGTAATGTATGTACACAGTGACTGCACCAGCAGAATAGTGAGTGCTGCTCTGGAGTATAATACAGGATGTAACTGAGGATCAGTACAGGATAAGTAATGTAATGTATGTACACAGTGACTGCACCAGCAGAATAGTGAGTGCAGCTCTGGAGTATAATACAGGATGTAACCAGTACAAGATAAGTGATGCAAAGTATTTACATCAATATTTTTTAATAAAGAAATGTCACCAGAGGTATTCTTTTATATTGTGTTTCTTTTCTCAGTTTGGCCGATCTAGAGGAGTTCATCGAGGTGGCAGAACATGGGTTAAGTAAGCAACTGAATGAAGGAGACTACAATGGTCTGGTGGAAATAATGGGTCACTTAATGGCTGTGAAGGATCGTCAGAGCAGCACCGATGAGTTGTTTGAACCCTTGAAGCAGACTATAGAGCTCCTGAAAGTCTATGAGCAGGAGCTCCCTGATGAAGTCTACAAACAACTGGAGGTCAGTCCCAAGTCTTCAGAATTTTTAGCTTCACAGCGACCATGTAATTTCCATTGAAGCTTCACCAGGGGGTTTCAGCAGCTGTGCCCGAGTCATCTGCTCTCTGTGTGGTGGGCATCCACCTATTTCCTGTTTATTTTTATTTAATCTATAGGAACTTCCAGAGAAGTGGAACAATATTAAGAAGATGGCCATTACCGTAAAGCAACATGTTGCACCGCTGCAAGCCAATGAAGTGACACTTCTCCGCCGGACCTGCGCTTCCTTTGATGTTGAGCAATACCATTTCAGAGAGAGGTTCCGCAAGGAAGCTCCCTTCAGGTAAAGCCTGTAATCTAAGGCCTTTGTAATAAACCCTTACCATGGATGGTCTAGTTCACACCTCCAGTATATATTTATTCAGACCTGCCTCAGTTAAAGGGGTTCTCCAGCTCCTCTCTACAGCCAGAACTAACATCTGGTGCAGAAAAATGCTACTGCCCAACTGGTGGGACAGATGTGGAGGCAACCATCCAAAACCCAATAAGTATGCTGGGTGTCAGGCAGATGCCGAGGTATATGTTCCACTTTGCCGGCAGCAGTGTTTCACCACTGCCAATGTCACATCATATGGGAGAGAAGGGCCGGAGAACCCTTTTAATCCCTTTCTTTCCCTCCAATACAGTCCATCCTCACTCGTAAGCATTTGACCACATACTGCCCCCCCTTCTCTGTGTACAGTGGGGACCAAAACTTACCTTTCCTGGTATTAAAGAGGGTCACTGAGGGTGTAGCAGATGCCTATTCCTCATGATCTCTTCTTAGTTCACCACTTCTAGTCATCCTCAGATCTTGTCTCAGATCTAGTCCAATTGTCTCCAACCAGTGGCTCCCCAGCATGCACTGACAACAACAGCTGGAGAGTCACTGTTTTAAAACCACTTACAAAGTCTCCATTTTTTTTCTCCAGATTTGACAGCATCTCTCCATACCAGACACTTAACCTCAAACATATGGAAATAAAAAAAATGGAGGCCACCATGGCCTCAACATATGAGTCCGCAGCCTTATTTGAAGTCAACGTTCCAGACTACAAGCAATTGAAGCAATGTAGGAAGGAAGTCTGTCTGCTCAAGGAGCTTTGGGACATGATCACCCTGGTGACATCCAGTATGAATGACTGGCAAACAACCAAATGGAGAGAGATCAACGTGGAGAACATGGATCTGGAGTGTAAGAAGTTTGCAAAGGACATCCGAAACCTGGACAAGGAGATGAGGGCATGGGATGCTTTCGGAGGGCTTGACAACCAAGTGAAAAACATATTGACGTCTTTAAGGGCCGTGGCAGAACTTCAGAATCCAGCCATCCGCGAAAGACACTGGAGTCAACTCATGCAAGCCACCGGCGTCCGCTTCACTATGGACGAAGACACCACTCTTGCCGACCTACTAAAACTCAACCTCCATAACTTTGAGGATGAAGTACGTGGCATTGTGGACAAAGCTGTGAAAGAGATGGGCATGGAGAAGGTGCTGAAGGAGCTCAATACCACCTGGAGTGGAATGAACTTTCAGTACGAACCTCATCCCAGGACAAAAGTGCCTTTGATCAAATCGGACGAGGAGCTTATTGAGACCTTGGAAGACAATCAAGTTCAGCTCCAGAATCTGATGACCTCCAAGTACATTGCCTTCTTCTTAGAAGAAGTGTCAGACTGGCAGAAGAAGCTGTCCACGGCTGATTCTGTCATTTCCATCTGGTTTGAAGTTCAGCGCACCTGGTCTCATCTAGAGAGCATTTTCATAGGTTCAGATGACATTCGAGCACAACTTCCTGAGGTAAGTAGTTATGTAGTGTGTACCCATATGCTTATGACGTGACGGGTCACCACCAACCACAAGATGAACCCGCCTCTGCTGAAATACTCTGTGACCCTACTTCTTCCATTTAATTCTCAGCCTGAAACTTCCTCCCCTCTTCACATCATGACACTGACTGTCACATGCAGCAAAAAATTATTACATGAGTGGACAGGTCACTGCCGCCACAAGATCAGCACACTCCTCCTCTGAAATCCTCTGTGCTGCTGGGAGGACCCTGCTCCTTCCACTATGTAACCCTCAGCCTGTGAGCTCCACAAGATCAGCACACTCCTCCTCTGAAATCCTCTGTGCTACTGGGAGGACCCTGCTCCTTCCAGTATGTAACCCTCAGCCTGTGAGCTCCACAAGATCAGCACACTCCTCCTCTGAAATCCTCTGTGCTGCTGGGAGGACCCTGCTCCTTCCAGTATGTATCTTTCAGTCTGTCACCTCCTAGAAGGTCCTCCAGTATAGGATTAATAAATCTCCATTTCAGTCTCCTCTTTTCCCCCATAGATACAGCTAGCTGATGTCTTCAGAATAGTACGACTTAACGTCTTAGGAGGTCATTTACTATCAGATATATTGACACACACCTGTCTCAGATTACAGAGCAAAGGTTATTTGCTGCAAAATCAGCAACTTTTCCCCCACTCACCCCAGTTCTAAAAAAGGGGGCGCAGCGGGGAAGGGGACAGGCGGCCAGGCCCGTCTCATTTATCATTTTCTACGCCTGTTTTAGGCAAGGAAGCTTTCTTACATTTAGACCGGCGGTGGATGTGCCGAAGTTATGTAGAGGACTGTGTCCCTTCATAACTTCGGCGGATCCACCGCTAGGTATAGGGCTTTTAAGACCGGCGTCTAAACGCCTTAATAAATGACCCTCTTAGTTTTTACATTCTGCTCTCTTCTTGGGGACACGGTCTCTGAACCTTGGGCCGTGCAGCCTCTTTGAGATAGAATCTAGACTTTCTCCCAGGGCGGCTCCTGCAGGCGCTGGGTGATTTCACCTGCTGTAGAGATGTCACTACAAGCCGCGGCTTCTGCTAAAAACGTACAAATTCCATCATTTTGTCTTATGAAGCAGCAGCCAGAAGACTTATAAATTGTTATAAACTGGTGCTTAGCGCAGCGGCGGCGGAGGAGCGTAATGAGACAGTAATAAAATCTCTGTAAGCAGAAAACGTGTTGACATCAAGCAGATAAGAGACACTGGAGGAACGCTCTGCAGCCTGTCAGCGGGTACTCTCCGCTCAGCATTACAGCCTGCACCGGTTACATCTTCTATACATATACTTTTTATCTGTGCATCACATTCAAATACTAATACCTTTTCCATTTTAATTCCTCACCATTTCCAGTGCTTGCTGTCAGTGAATTGCAGAAGCCAGGCCTGACTGAGCCCCCAACATAGGAACACTGCTGCATATTGTAGCCAGCACTAAAGCTTCTTATAATCCTTTCCAGGACTCCAAGAGATTCGAAGGCATTGACACAGATTTCAAAGAGTTGGCTCAAGACGCTAACGGGACTCCGAACGTCGTGGAGGCCACCAACAAGCCGGGGCTGTACGACAAGCTGGAGGATATTCAGGGAAGGTCTGCATCTATGCGCTCTAAAACTGTATCTCAGAGTTTAAGGTCGTCTAAAAGCCACTACTCCATGCTTTTCACTGCAGCGCTGCTTGTTCAATTTGGCTGCCGTGTGCAGGTTTAGCAGGAACGGTAAATTAAAGGGGTATTCCCATTTAAGACACTAATGGCATATTGCCAGGATATGCCATCAGTGTCAGATAGGTGCGGGTCTTACCTGCTTCTTCATCCGAAACAAGCCCTCAAAGTGAAAGGAGAGCAGCCAGATACTTTCGGAATTACCTTATCGATGGATGGAGAGCAGGCTTCGTATGCGTGGTGTGCTCTTATGCACTTCAGGGACCTCGTTCTCTAGATAGAAGCGGGTCTTACCTCCGGGACCTGCTTCTTCCTCCAGAACGGGCCCCAAAGTAAAAGGAGTGCAGCCAGCTACTTCCGGAATTACCTTAGCGATGGACGGAGAGCAGGCTTCGTATGCGTGGTGTGCTCTTATGCACTTCGGGGACCTCATTCTCTAGATAGGGGCAGGTCCCAGAGGTAAGACCCGCTTCTATCTGGCACTGTTGGCATAATCTAGCAATCTGTCATTAATGTCCCAGATGGCTAACCCCTTTAATCAAGTGATTTGTGCCACTTTTTTGATGTACACTAATTAAGCACATTATATCTGCGCAGTAATTTTCTCGCCACTCACAAATTTTTACAGTGGTGAAAAAAGCTGACAAAATCTGAACCTGCTTAGCATAGATTTCTTCTTAAATTTGGTGCAGTGTACTCGGGCGCACATCGCTTTAAAGGGGTTGTCCCATGACTAATGTAAAAAATGAAAATCAGACATCATACAGGACATGACAATCTCTTTCTAACAATCCTAGAACCAGCCCCTTACCTCTCATGGATCTAGAGATCTCCGCATTCATTGCTCTGCTAGATTTATATCAAGCTGACAGCTCAAGGGGAGTGTCTTTTCTGCTGCAGCTCAGGGGGCGTGTCCATGCTCTCCCTATCGCAGCTCAGGGGGCGTGTCCATGCTCTCCCTATCACAGCTCAGGGGGCGTGTCCATGCTCTCCCTATCACAGCTCAGGGGGTGGGTCCATGCTCTACCTATCACAGCTCAGGAGGCGTGCCCATGCTCTCTCTATAACAGCTTTGGGGGCGTGTCCATGCTCTCCCTATCACAGCTCAGGGGGCGGGTCCATGCTCCACCTATCACAGCTCAGGGGGCGTGTCCATGCTCTCCCTATAACAGCTTTGGGGGCGTATCCATGCTCTCCCTATCACAGCTTAGGGGGCGTGTCTCAGCTCTCCCTATCAGCTCAGGAGGCAGTTGAAGGATGAAAACTGAGCATGTGCGGCCTTCTTAGTGAGCAGGACAAAGAAATAAGAAAAAACAAACAGCAGGTGGCGCTATACAGATACATTGTATTGAATAACTCACTGGCTATGCAAAATTTTTAATTACATGCAATTACAATAGTATTCAGATCCAGGAGCTGGGTTGAAAACTGTAGAATATTTTTTGCGGGACAACCCCTTTAAGACTCGTGTATGAGACGTCATCCTTCTTCATCTCCTCTATAGAATCACTGAATTTACCGCCCTTCTTATTCTCTTAGGTTGTCTCTATGTGAAAAAGCCTTGGCGGAATACCTGGACACCAAGAGACTGGCATTCCCTAGATTTTACTTCATATCCTCTGCAGATTTACTGGACATCTTGTCAAATGGAACTAATCCACAACTTGTGAGTCTCCCCGCCTGACCAAATTCAGTATAGGAGTCCTGAGAATATGGCCGCCAATTAACATATTAATGAGTAGCCTGTAATATTAAAGGTTCCCCAGTAAAACAGCTACCTCATTCATAAAGGGGCTGAACTGAGCATGTGCGACCACCTCAGCAATGGAAAATTAAGGAAAAGAATACACAGCAGGTGGCTCTATACAGATACATGTTATTGAATAACTCAATGACTATATTAAATTTTTAATTACATAAAATTGCACTTTATGGGAAAGTTTAATTTAGAATTTTTATTTTGTCTGAAACTGGCAAATCAGTGTTACTGCCTGTGGTCGGTGGACGGCCTTCTTCATGGTATCTCTAGAGCTGACGAGCCATCTTCTGTATCAGTAATGTCTCGTCTTGTGATTTCATAGTAGGGCACAATATAGAAGTTGTGCGCAGACATTGTGCTGCGTTCTCACCGTATACGTGCTTCACTACAGGTCATGCGCCATCTGTCCAAACTGTTCGACAATATGGCAAAGATGAAATTCAAAGATGCAGAGTCCAAGACCGGCCTCGGCATGTCCAGCAAGGAGGACGAATACGTCACGTTCAACGAGCCTTGTGATTGCAGCGGCCAGGTAAGCTGATGCATCTCTCAGTGATAGCTAACATACCGAGTAGTTTCTCTTGGTCTGTTCATCCTGTGCTTCCTGGTTCATGACTAGAACGCCAGAACTGCAGGACTGACTGACACGCAGAGCTCCAAGCTGTTCAGTTTCCAGCTGATTAAGCTGCTGCGCTCACGTTCTGTGGTAACAAGTGTTCTGTGAATACGGGATATAAAAACGCTGTTTATCCAGGGTTGTCAGCACTGCTCCCCCAACTAATTAGCAGGTGACAAACGATGTCACTTTCTAATTAGCTGTGAGAAATGCATTGTCCCAAAGCATTGTGATGCTCTGCAGATGACAGCGCTCTGCGATGCTGCTTAATGAACCGATCGGTACATGGAAATGATGTACATGGGTAATCCGATGTCACTTTGATGGAATTTGCTGCAGGAACGGATGATAAATTCTGTCCATGAATGAGTTGTTTTTTACTATGTGTCTTCAGGTGGAAACCTGGCTGAACCGGGTGCTGGACTCCATGAGGTCCACCGTCAGGCATGAAATGACCGAAGCCGTCACTGCGTATGAGGAGAAGCCCAGGGAACAATGGCTGTTTGACTATCCTGCCCAGGTAGGTAGAACAACTGCCCAGAGGATGTAATGTACAGTAGAATGTAATGGTTACATATGGCAGTTTTACTGCAGCTATGCCTATTGTAAGATGGCTGCACATTGCACTGGATCCAAGGCCTTCACTCAAGTCAGCCAGTGTGTCTTATAGGTGTCATTGTCCTTTCCAGGTGGCGCTTACCTGCACTCAGATTTGGTGGACCACTGAGGTTGGCATCTCCTTTTCCCGTCTGGAGGAAGGCTATGAGAACGCCATGAAGGAGTATTACAAGAAACAAGTCAACCAGCTGAACACCCTCATCACTATGCTGATCGGTCAACTGTCCAAGGGGGACAGGCAGAAAATCATGACAATCTGTACCATCGACGTTCACGCCCGAGACGTGGTCTCTAAGATAATTGCACAGAAGGCAAGTTCACTCCTAGGTTTATCGATCGGTCTTCGATGTGTTCACATTACCCATGTGTAATATATGGAATCCATTGAAGACCGCGGAGCATACATTGTCGTACAGAGTGGCAGTCTCTACCACAACTCACTCTGACCAGTGACATCCATATAGAACATGGACAGAGGTTTGCTTAGTGCTCACTTCTAAGGCCCGGGATGTTGTATTTCGTGCTGCTATACTCAGCCTAAGGTGTAAAGCAATTATTTAATATTCCGGGAGTTTGCTGTGAGCATTGTCCAGTCGTGGCAGCCACCCAGAGATGACATGCCAGGACGTTTATGGCTGCTTTAGGTGTCATTTTTACAGATGGAGCTTAACCCACGTGTCCATGTCCTCATTTCAAAGGTTGACAATGCTCAGGCTTTCGTGTGGCTGTCGCAGCTCCGCCACCGCTGGGACGATGACAAGAAGCATTGCTTTGCCAACATCTGTGACGCCCAGTTCCTCTACTCTTATGAGTATCTTGGCAACACTCCACGGCTTGTTATCACTCCTCTTACAGACAGGTATGTGACAGTGTGCCAGAACTGCAGAGCTGTGCCGTCCAAGTTATGTCGGAGAAAAGTATCCCTACCACACAAAGCACTTTCTTCTCCTCAGCCTTTATATCATGAAGGTTAATTTTTACCCTGTCAAAATGCAGGGGCCACAACTTCTGCTTCCAGCGCCCCCATCCATTTTGCCCTGGGGAAGCCGCAGCCAGCTGCTGCATGGGAAATGTAGTACATATGGCGTCCATACACAGGAATGACCATCGTATATCAGTCCAGATATAAACTGTAAGACTGTATACAACAGTGACTCCGTAACCTTGTGCATTACAGATGTTATATCACATTGACCCAATCCCTTCATCTCACCATGAGTGGAGCCCCTGCCGGACCAGCTGGTACTGGTAAGACCGAAACCACCAAAGACTTGGGCCGAGCGCTTGGCATCATGGTGTACGTCTTCAACTGCTCTGAACAGATGGACTACAAGGTAAGTAGTCTGGCCACACAGCCTACTTAAAGACCTGCACCCACCAGAGATCCCCCAAGTCAAATGGCCCACACAGCCTTCAAAAAGATACCTGCACCCGCCAGAGATCCCCCACAACACAATGGTACAATACATGCTGGCGGCTTATCTCTCTGAGAAAAAAAGGAGTCCTCCGTACACATTAGATAGTCGGCAAAATGGTGGATTCAGCCAACATATATCTGATAGGTTTGGCCAGCTTGAGTTTAGACAGGTTTAGTAAATCTGTGCCAATATCTTCTCGTTCTTTTATCTTCCAGTCCTGCGGAAACATCTACAAGGGGCTCGCGCAGACAGGGGCCTGGGGTTGCTTTGACGAGTTCAACCGAATCTCAGTGGAGGTCTTGTCTGTGGTTGCGGTGCAGGTAAGGTGATCTGCTCCACCTGGACACACATTATGGAAGACTGTGCACTGGATCTCAGGAGGCATACTTGTGGGCGCCTTGCGGGGCACCATAGTGAGGTGTTTTATGCCCCTTAGGCCTCATGCACACGACCGTTGTGTGCATCCGTGTCCGTTGTTCCGTTTTCCATGATTTTCTGCGGACCCATTGACTTTCAATGGGTCTGTTGAAAAGTCGGAAAAGGCACCGTTTGTCTTTCGCGTCCGTGATCCGTGTTTCCTGTCCGTCAAAAAAATAAGACCTGTCCTATTTTTTTGACGGACAACGGTTCGCGGACCCATTCAAGCCAATGGGTCCGTGAAAAAACACGGAGGCACACAAGATTGTCGTCCGCGTCCGTGATCCGTGTCCGTTTGTTTCCTATCATTTTCAAGGCAAACTTGACTTATATATTTTTTTACTTTTCTGGTCTGGTGATCCTCCAAAAATCACGGAAGACACTTGGAAGAACAAACGGACACGGATCACGGAACAACGGAACCCCGTTTTGAGGACCGTGAAAAAATACTGTCGTGTGCATGAGGCCTTATTCTCTGATTTCACATTGTTCCACATATTGCCCTCTCTAACATGAATGGACTGGTTTATCTTATGTCCTGAAATACTCTGTGCTCCTCTGACCATTTTTATTTTCTGGTTACCTTTACAATTGCCTATCCCCAGCCTGTTAAGACTGATGACATGCAGGAGGTCAAATCTAAATGAAAGCCATTGCTTCGGATACAGTCAGATTTGCAAACACAATCGGGCTCATACATCAGTATTGATTGTGAATGTCAATGCCTTGTGTTCTGGAGCAGAAGGGAGATGTTTGCGGAGGTGGAAACCTCTGTAGAGCTGTTAGGAGGAGATGCTGCATGTTGTCTTCACTATTAAACAGTGATACGAAGGGGCTGCCGGTCAGAGGCACTATGGGCCTCCAATTAGTAACCTTTACCGATGCCTGTGGGCTCCCCGGGGAGATGTCGAAGCCAGTGTAAAGGTCAATTTTTATTCCATCTCTCCCTCACATCATTATGGCTGTCAGGCTTCTTCGTGGACGCTAGAACTCTGTTATTATTTCCACTATTTTGCAGAAGCCAGAGAGAGGAGGGACAATCATCCTGCCCTGCTGAGTGTATCGGGGAATGCGTTATATAGCATTTGCCTCAATTGTTTACAGAGACGATAGGCTATGATTGGGATCCAGACTGCAGACTGGTGGATTCTGGCTGCTATCTGCCCTGCAGTTGTGATAATAACACTATTATGGGATTGTAATTCCAGCAGTTTCCCCTTTATATATACTGAAAAGCAAAAAAGACCATATTCCAAGTGTCCATCTGGTGCAGGCCAGTCCAACTCTCAGCTTTATCATTAAACGGATGACAAAAGGCAGTAACAAGGAGAAAGGGCACAAATGATAGCAAACAATGGCCTCCACACTAGAGGGCTGACAGTAAGGGATCTGGGCAGCAGGTTATAGACTAGGGTACCTGTATGATTTCCTAGCAAAGTAGAACCAATATCTGCATGAAAGACTGTAAACCGCGGCCTCTTTTCAGGATCAGTGTATATATCAACAGGTGAAGTGCATACAAGACGCTATCAGGGACAAGAAAAAGAGATTCAACTTCCTGGGAGAGGAGATCAATCTGATTCCTGCTGTAGGGATCTTCATCACTATGAATCCAGGCTACGCCGGCCGTACCGAGCTCCCAGAAAATCTCAAGGCTCTGTTTAGGTAAGAACTAACGACATCAAACCTTCAGCATAAAGGTAAGCTGAAGTAGAGGGCCCCAGAAAGTCCGGGTCCGTGGAAGCAAGTCCGTGTGATATGAAAATAAAGAGCTGAGCTGCAGTATCCCGCCACGGTCACTACACCGCTGATTAAGCCTTCTGCCTACGCTTCCGTCTACTCTGTAGTTTCCAGCACCGGCAGCTGATGCAAATAGTTGATCATGGGGGTGGCGGGTGTCAGACAGAAATTTGCATAAAATTTTGTGCCATATTCTAGCTTTCATATGAATGAATCTGTCTAAAAGTTTGCCCTCCTGGTAAACAACACCCACTTTCCAACTTTTTGGCAAGTTGGCTGTTCATAAATTCCCCCTTAAAGGGCCTGTGCCAAGATCAACAGGATAGGGGAGAAATGCCGGCGGTGGTGCATGCGGGGCACTGTGCCATTTACCTCTATGGGTCTGCTGAGAATTGTACTCGGCTTCTCTTTGCCATTGCTGTAGAGAGGTATATCTCACATGCTCCACCATCAGTCCATTCGTTTGTGGAGACACAGGACCCCTGTTCTTTTGATCGTTGGGTGTCCTAGTGTTCTGGACCCCATCCATCAGATGCCCCTATCCTGTCTATAAGGGATATTTTTATATCTTGGCACAACCCCTTTAGTGTTTTTGTCACTGAGCTGAGTTCCCGATGTTTCTCTTCCAGGCCCTGTGCGATGGTGGTCCCTGACTTTGAACTGATCTGTGAGATCATGCTGGTGGCAGAAGGATTCATTGAAGCCAGGCTGCTGGCCCGGAAGTTTATCACTCTCTACCAGCTCTGCAAGGAACTATTGTCTAAGCAGGTATGGCCGTCCTAAAAGTCCCGGCTGGTGGGAGCTCACGTGTCATGGGGCATAAATGAGGGATTAATGCACATACCGTACCTGCCTGGTGACAGGTTCACTTTAAATCTCGTATCTGATCCCTGACATGTGGAGAACTCCTTACCCTGGGTTCAGACCTGAGCGTTCTGAAACGAGCGCTCTGTATGCGCGATTGTACGGGCGTTTACAATCGCGCATACAGAGACAGGCGTGCACACATTGTCGCGCGTTCCCGAATATCTATGTGCGGGAACGCGCGACAAACGCCCAAAAAACAGCTCAAGCACTTGTTTGAGCGTCGGGCGTTTTACAGCGCGATCGTACGCGCTGTAAAACGCCCAGGTGAGAACCATTCCCATAGGGAATCATTGGTTCTTGCCTGTTGTGCGTTTTACAGCGCGTAGGAACGCGGTGTAAAACGCTCAGGTCTGAACCCAGGGTCAGTGCAGCTCATGTCTGGAAGCTTCAGTTCTATCTACAACCTTCCCTCCATGGGAACCAACCTTTTTACGCCTGTCTTGCATTTCCCTTCTCTGCGCTGCCGTAAGGCCTCTTTCACACGAGCGTGACGGATTGGCTCCGGATGCATTCAGGGTGCGTTCAGTCAAACATGCACCATTTTGTCTGCAATTGCGTTCAGTTGTTCAGTTTTTTCCGCACGAGTGCAATGCGTTTTAATGCATTTTCAACACGCATGATAAAAAAACTGAAGGTTTACAAACAACATCTAGCAACCATCAGTGAAAAACGCATTGCACCCGCACTTGCTTGCGGATGCAATGTGTTTTTCACTGAAGCCCCTTTCACTTCTATGGGGCCAGGGCTGCGTGAAAAACACAGAATATAGAATCTGCTGCGTTTTTCACGCAAAGCTCATGTACACAGACCCATTGAAATGAATGGGTCAGGATTCAGTGCGGGTGCTATGCGTTTACGACATGCATTGCACCCGCGCTGAAAACTCACTCGTGTGAAAGGGGCCTAAGAGTCGTCTAATTTCAGATGTGGTGTGCACCTCGTCATAAATTAGGTGCCTCTGTGTCAGTGCTTGCACCTCGCTGCCGTTTTTTGCTAACATTTGCGCCTGTTTCCAGACGTCAATATTAGTAAATTAGCCGGGGTTGGAGTCCCGACCCCTGAAAGGTCCACACTCCACCTCCATTCTGCCCAACCGGCGGACATGGCTGGTTAGAAAAGGGGACTTGCGACTATTTTACACCCAAAATAGTCGCAAGTCCCTTAGTAAATGTGCCCCCATGGTCCTGCCTTTCCACCTTTATTCCAGCCAATATGGCACAGAGCCACTGTATTTTCTGCCACGTCTCTTCTCTGAGGTGCAGACAGGTTAATGGACTTATGTTTGTGTAATCACTGAGCCCCTGCCTGTATATCTTCTCCCCTCAGTAATGCTCACCTTTCATTTTATTGCTCTTACTCCATTTTTATTGCAGATGCGCTGTCGCCGCTCCTGAGTTAGGCTCACTCTTTTCTATACCGCGTCCTTCATACAATGCTAAGCCTGACAGATCTCACTTGAAAGGAGTCATTACCAGGCAGCATGCTTGGCCAGACAGTCACTGCTGTACTTTAATGCTGAATCCGTAACTTCCTTCATCTTTCTTCTGCTACATAAAGGTTACGGTATCAGACCCGATTTGCCGGGGCCGGCGTGTGACATTGTAATTTAGCGCCGGAGCAGAACAATCTATCCTCCTCTCCGTGGTTCAATGAAGCGACCAGTCCTGCCGCTCCAGTACAATACTGGATGTGACAAAAGGTCCCATTGATTTAACGCAGACGCTTTTGTGAGAGATATGAGAACCGCCGCTTAAAGGTTGTTTGAAGTTTAAAGCGTTTTGAATTCTAGCGGGAGCTAAACCGAGGATGAAATAATGACTGCGGCCACCGAGCGTCAGGAGATCCGTCCTGTAACGAGGAGGCTCCTAGATAGACTCACATTCACAGCGGATAGCCTCCGTTACGCTCATAACTTCCTAATGTCCTTTGTGTTCCAATTCTTTGCCTTTGTCAAGAACTCTGCTTGCTGTTAGTGAATAGAAGCATTCATTGTCTGCAAAGGCTAAAGACTGCTCTTGCTGTAGTATTTCTCACAGCTCATGGTTTGTTACAATTGAAGCCAATCGCAATCGCTAAACCCTGGAGACGTGATGCAACTCAGGATTGACTAGGCCGGATGCAATTGTAGTATTCCGTGAGAAGTAATAAGACAGGACAGGTTTTCACCCTTGGAAAATTCCCGACTGCAAGCAGAGATCTTAAAAAGAGTGAGCAATTGAAATGCAAAAGGGCAAATTTATCAAGGCCTCTGCAGCAGAAAATCTGTGCCAAAATGTGGCATATTTTAGTGCACACATTTTTTTGCTGTTTTACTTTGCACTCAGCAATGGGTGGGTGCGGTCAAGGGGCAACGCCAACATGGCCCAACAGATTTATCATTACTTACTCCAGGAAAATGAAGTATGTTACACCAGAGATGTATACCAGCTCCTATCTGGTGTACATTTCTATTTCTGGAGCAGAGGCCTCCTAAGATCCCCAGAATTATTAAAGGAGCGTGCACCTCCTAATAAACTTGTTGCATGTTACACAGGTGCCAGACGAAGAAGCAGAAAGCTTTGGGACCCCTTTGTGTCTGTGACGTCCTCCTGATATATTTCTGTATGTGCATTCCCTCCATATGCAGGACCACTACGACTGGGGTCTGAGAGCTATCAAATCTGTGTTGGTGGTAGCGGGCTCCCTGAAGAGAGGAGACCCCGACCGCCCTGAAGACCAGGTTCTCATGAGAGCTCTGCGCGACTTCAACATTCCCAAGATTGTCACTGACGACATGCCCGTCTTCATGGGCCTGATTGGAGATCTCTTCCCAGCGCTGGATGTGCCCAGAAAGAGGGATATGGAGTTCGAGTCATTCGTAAAGCAGGCGGTTTTGGACCTGAAATTGCAGGCAGAAGACAACTTTGTACTGAAGGTAAAGGATTTGTAGTTTCGCTGTAGGATTAGATATTACACTGATACAGGGTAGCAAACCCATCGGCTGTGCGAGCGGGACTGGAACAGAATGGATTTCCCATTCGCTGATGGCAAGCAGAGATATTGTGAAGAATTGAACCACACTTGCAGAACTTATCTGTGCCTCAGGGTATCACAGAGGGCAGGATGTAACGCTACTCGTTGCCTTTAGATTGTCCAGCTGGAAGAGTTGCTCGCTGTTCGCCATTCCGTGTTCATCGTAGGCAACGCAGGAACCGGGAAATCTCAAGTGCTGAAGTCCCTAAACAAGACCTACCAGATCATGAAGAGACGTCCAGTGTGGACCGACCTGAATCCCAAAGCTGTCACCAATGACGAGCTGTTCGGCATTATAAATCCGTCCACCCGCGAGTGGAAAGACGGTAACTTTCCATCCCAGTTTACATCTTATTATTATTTATTATTTGTACAAAATGTATCCCAGAATCCTCCTGCATCTCCTATTACTGCCACATAATCTAATTTATAGTCTATTAGACTCCATAACACACAGTGTAGATATTTTACATGGGGAGCCCACAGGACAGGTGACACCACAGGGACCCCCCCATGTTCACTACAATGGGAATCCCTTCCGAGTCACCATTTTCTTCTGACTGGTGGTGCAGTGAGCAACAAATAGGATTGGAGAATCTGAGCTTCTCCTCCTTTAGAGATTCCGGAATTATTATTCTGTATGTGTTGTAGGGCTGTTTTCTTCAGTCATGCGTGAACTGGCCAACATTACACACGATGGACCCAAGTGGATCGTTCTTGATGGAGATATTGATCCAATGTGGATTGAGTCCTTGAATACAGTCATGGATGATAATAAGGTACGTGAGAGGGGGTGACGGGGGATGAGCGAATAACAAGCCCCAAAAGCCATCTTGCATCCATTGATTACATAAACAGGAAGGTTGATGTGAGAAATCCATGAAAACTAAAACTCAGGATAACAGATCACGTATGTACTGTAGTACTTTATTCAATTAAAAGGGTTTTTAGAGAGTTTTAGGTCTCATGCATATGACCGTATCCGTGGATACCCGCTGCTTGTGCCTCGCATTTTCCCGTTCCTCACGTCCTGTCCTATGTTAAAAATGGCTATTCTTGTCTGCAAGTATAGGACATGTTCTAACTTTTTTTTCAGGACGACGGAACAGACATACACATGTGGGTAGCACACATATAAATGAATGGGTCCGCATCGGATTCACAAAAAATATGTATAAAAAATACGGTTAAGTGCTTGCGGTCTAATACTGATGACCGGCACCTCACTGATCACCTGTTTGAAGAGGCAGCAGTCTCGCGTTCATTGGTCACATGGCCTAGACGCAGTTCAATCTCATGTAAGTCAATAGATGTGGTCCGCAATATCAAGCACACATCCATTATACGGTGTACGGCTTTGTGCGAGGTTAGCTGCGAGGAGCGCTGCAGCCTCTTCAGACAGCTGATGGTCCTGAGGATAGGCCATGAATATTAAACTCCTGGAAAACCCCCTAAAGAGTTGCAGAGGCAGCCAAAGCTTGGATATGCCATCACTTTCTAATCTTGAGGGTCCCAATGTCCTGAATCCTCTTCATACTCAGGATTGGCAGTACACCGTAACATTTGTGGACTGGGAATAGCCCCTTAATAAAAAGTACACCATAAATAACTCTCAGCTCTTGATCGACTCTCTTGACTGAATGCTGTCCTGTTATATTCACCTCACAGGTTTTAACTCTGGCCAGTAACGAGCGAATCCCCCTGAATCCCACCATGAGGCTGGTGTTTGAGATCAGTCACCTGAGGACCGCCACCCCGGCCACAGTCTCCAGAGCAGGTAATGTCTCGTTCACCCCTGAATACATCTCAGTGACTGCAGGTACAAAGGGAGTAATTTACTAAGACTGGCTTTTTACACTGGTCTTAGATTTCCCCCTGCGCTGCCATAAAACACACCTTGTCATAAATTGGGCGAATCTAAGGTAGTCTGTGTGTCTGGAGATAAAAACAGGGGTGTTTCACCCACGTTTCTAGGCGTAAATGTTAGTAAATTTGCCATGGCTAGCCATTTTACATGGGGCAATTGCAGCCCCAAACAAGCATCAACAGACAATATGCAAGTCGAACAGTGCCCGTTTCTACACAGCTCCATGTAAAGTGAATGGAGGATGAATGATCGTTCAGTTTGCATCCTGTCAGCGGTACATCACCTCTTTACATGGGCCGATGACAAAGCAAAATGTTTCTATGTCTGTTACGTGTCGCTGGAAGTAGAGTAGTCCACAGCAGAATCTGCTGGTCGTAATAATCAGAGGCACCGATAAATATGACACCAGACGTTACCTGCAGCAGATACTGCAGTTCTACATGAGGCGTGAGGCCTTCTATGTAAGTGTCAAGGGGATCATTGAGTGGCTCTGTCTCCTTCAGTGAGTCCTCAGTGCTGGCGTTCAGAGAGTGCATGTCAGCGCCATGCTGTATAAGCTCATGGAATAAATCTGGGCGCTCACATAAAAGGGTCTGTTCACACTTGTGGATTTCTTTTTTCTTGAGGATTCTTGTTTTTTTAGAACAATTATAAAGAAATAGATCCTAACAGATGCACCATGTTCTGCATAGATGCTGTAAAAAAACAAAAACCCTGAGGCCCAGTGTGAACACAACCTAAAAGTCACTTATCAGGGTTGTTCTTGACATTTCGTATAAGCTTGCTTCCCCCGATTTTAGGGTTCATACTAATGTGTTCCCGTCATGGGGCCTAGCAGGGCTTGGATTGGCATCACATTGCTTGTGATTGTGGCACCTAGGGACGCGAACTTCGTATATGCTGAATTGCGTTATGGATTCCATTACAACGGACCATAACGCAATGCCATCGCGGAATGTATAATGGAATGCCTTCAGAGGCATTCAGTTTTGCATTCCGTCATAATAGAAGTCTATGGTCTGCATAACGGATCCGTCCGGTTTCCGTTATGCAGGAGTCCTCTAAAGGCATTTCGTTATGGAATTGCGTTATGGTCCGTGGTAATGGAATCCAAACCGCTATTCAGCATGTACCCGGAACTAAACTCGAACTTCAAAACTTGAAGTTCGCTCATCCCTAGTGAAACCAAAATTGCAATAATACAAAATAAATATGAGGCTGTGAGTGAATCGGCTTCCATAAGGGATTATCCAGCTTGTAGACCCTATTTCCCGAGGACAGGCCCCCACCCCACTTGTCTTCTCTAAAACAAGATGTAACCTTAGATTTAATAAGAAGTGAGGCCAATTGATCTATTAGTAGCCTCCAGGTAATAGTTCACACCTTATAGTAAATACCTTCTTATTTATGCAGTATGACGTTTCCTCCACAGGGATCCTGTACATTAACCCTGCAGACCTGGGCTGGAACCCCCCCGTCACCAGCTGGATCGACAAGCGGGAGGTGCAGTCTGAGAGAGCCAACCTGACCATACTGTTCGACAAGTATCTGCCTGTGTGCTTGGACACTCTCAGAACCAGGTAATGTCACTATGGGAGAACACTGTATTACAGGTGTAGTGATCAGTGGGGGTCCGAGTGCTGATCGCTAAAATGAGGAGTTAGAAGCACTCACACACCGCACTCTCTCGTCTGTGCTGAAGACGGATTGGAGAGCGGCTCATAGACTTTTACTGGGCCTCTTTTCAGCAGCAAGAAGACACAGCGCCTTGTGAGCATTCCTCTTTCTTCATTTTAGCAATCGGTGGGGGTCTCAGCACTCGGACTCCCACCAACCAAAGCCTTTGATATATCACAAAGACACATCAAAAGTGACTTCAATGTACAGAGACACTTTAAATTGTGTATTAAAAGTGTACTGATGGTAGGCGCATTATCCACAGCAGCTCAGAGTATTTCAGGAGAGGAATTTTCAGATGGGAGTGGGAGTTGCATAATCCACAGTAGCACTGAGTATTGCAGGGTATTACAGGAAAGGATTGTGCTGATGGTAGGTGCATCATCCACAGCAGCACAGAGTATTACAGGAGAGAAAGCTGTGAATTATTGTTTTAGGAGAAATCACAATTAATACATTCAGCCATTTATCTTCTTTCATTTCATTATTCAGAATAATTCTCTTCCACGTTGTTATTTTCCCCTCACTCAGGTGACGTACAGGGCAGTGCGCCCACACAGTCCCTCGCATAATGCGTTCACTGTGTGGGCGCATTATGCAGTATTTTACAGGTTCCAGATGAATTAGTGTTGCTTTCTTCAAGTAGCGGCTACATGACGCTGGTATGGGCTCACTCTCAACCCAACCCCCACCCCCCACCATACCCGCAAATAACGACACACACCCGGTTGGAATGATTTGGCCACAGCAGCCGTTTATTAATACATAAATTAAAAGTTTCCTTGAAAAATATATAATAACCAACCCATATGCAACGGCATATGACAACATTCTCCCCCCAACATATGTATAACATATAAAACCTATTAATGACGAGGGAGGTCTTTGAAGCCCAAAAATGTTTAATATTCAAAACCTTAAACCGCGGGGTACTCCATCTTTGCCCCCAGCCGATGGGCACCACTGATTGACCTAAAACCCTAGCCCCGCAAATATCAACCATGGGAGTCCAGCCCCAATCATGGAGCCCTCCCATCCTCCATAACCTGTTATTCCACCAACTCCGAGGACCTCCCGCCGCCTAGACTGCTGTGACTGTTACCTTGTACTCCCTTCTGCTGTGACCTGAAAAACAAAAACAATCTCCTCCAACCAACAGACAATAATAACTAGAAAAGAGAATTGGGGAGGGTGGGTGGGAGCTGCCCTATCTTTTCCTAAAATGGCTGCCACCTCTCTCCCGCCACCCATATTTAAAGGCCCCCTCCTCCTAACTCCACCCCTCACTTTTAAACCCCCCAATCCCAGCCTGGCAGGGTTCGCTGACGCCCCACCTGCGTCATGCTGGCCTCCCCCCAGGCTACGCCCTCTAGTCCGGCCACACTTGACGCTGGTATGGGCTATCATGCTCACTCACAAGGCCATTTTTCCGCACACCATTGTCCACCGCAACAAACCCCAAACCCCGTTCCCCCTGCAGCATCAGAAAATAATTCAAAGTCAAAACAATTCACCGTCTCACTCAGCAACAGTGACCGCCCGTTATAAGATTCCAAAAAGGAACCCCATACGCTCAGGTCATCTCTCAGCTCCCTTCCCAACCGAATATAATGATGAGGCGCCGACGCCTTGGAAGTCGCCATTGACAGCCGCCGTGAAAAAACTCTGCCCATCGGTATTATTCGACATGCAAAATTTAACTTGCCCAAAAGCGACTGTAAGTTGCATAACTGAATCTTGTTCAACTGCAGTACCCGCTGCACCGTATTCTTTAAGTTAGGCATCCACAAACTGCAGCCCTCCAGCTGTTGTAAAACTAAAACTCCCACAATGCCCTGCTGTAGGCTGATACCTGTAGGCTGTTCGGGCATGCTAAGAGTTGTAGTTTTGCAACAGCTGGAGGGCCGCAGTTTGAGAATGCCTGCTTTAAGCTATCCAGCTTATCTGCCGGCAGCCGGCATTCCATCTTTTCGGTATCAATAACGATACCCCAAAAACTTAGCTGCGTCGCAGGCCCCACACTTTTCCCACACTTTTCTCAAAACGCTTAAACAACGTTTCTAACGTATGCAACATTTTTTTTTTTTTATTAAGTAATTTTTTATTAGCATTTTAATAATACAAACATAAGGCCCCAACCCCCACATACCCTCCCCCCACAAACCATCATTGTGATGCCCTCCATCTTGCATAGCTTCAACATTCGGTTACACCATCACAACTGCATGATAAGTACATAGACACAGGCCCCATCCCTACAACAATCCCACAAAATATTGAAAGAAAAGCTGTGATTTTATAATTGGAATATACATTTGTTATCGGCCATAACCTCCCCACTTTACATTACACATCGTAAAAACATTCCATGCCGAGCCATATATGTACAGTAAGCGATAGTACCCTCACACTAATCCCAGACGGTACCTCTGAAGTTCCCTGGACGCCAGCCAAGGAGCATCAATCCAAGGAGTTCAGAGCTTTTCAAATTTGGCAATTGCCCCCCTCTTCCTATAGACACCTCGTTCCAGATTAAGTAACCAATAAATCTTGGATATAAATTAACGTATGCAACATTAAAGAACAAACCGACGAACCTGGCGGACCAATGCAGAGAAAATCATCAAAATAGTGGATGATAGAAGTCCAGCCCGCCACATCTGCAACCGCCCATTCCAAAAAAGATCTGACAGCTTCAAAATATCCACATGACAACGAGCACCCCATCTGAAGGCACCAGTCCACAAAAAAACTCCCGTCCCAAAAGCACTCCAATAAATGTAAGCTGTCCGGGTGTACAGGTAGTAATCGAAAAGCCGCCTCTATATCCGTTTTTGCTAACAGAGATCCTTTCCCAAACGTTCTCACCCAAGCAACTGCCTCATCAAACGATGTATAAACCACCGAACACAGGTCAGGATCTATTACATCATTGACGACGAACCCTCAGGGTATGACAGATGATGAATGTGTCAAAATTTATTCGCCTCCTTCTTGGGAACCACTCCCAACGGTGACAAACACAATCCAAACACCGGAGGCTCCAAAAACGGTCCCGCCATCCTACCAAGCTGCACCTCCTTATTCAGCTTCTCTGTTACTACCTCCTTATGCTCGTACACCGAACGCAAATTCTTTTTTAACAAGACCGCCTCCCCCGGAACAAAAGGGATACGAAAACTGCAACTGAAACCTTCCCGCAACAACCACGCCGCTTCCCTATCTGGGTACCTACTTAGAGATGGCACCATCTCGTCCAAACGCACCGGCGTCCCCCCCTTTTTGCCTAACCCCTCTGCAACATCTATTAGCTCCATGTCCACCCCCACAGGAAGAGAATTTGTGCTTGAACTTGCACTTCGCCCCAAACTTGCACCCTCCTTCATTGAACAAGTCCCTTGGCCGCCGCAGTAGTAAACGAGGACTGGCCGGATCCCCCCGCCTCTCCTCGAAAGGACTGAACCGTTCTGACCAGTGCCGTAACTTTTAGCCATAAGGCGATATCTTTGTGGTCCCAACTGCTTTCCGCTGGTGGAATTGTTCATCATAGCAGAGCCACACTTGTCTGCCATAAAGCCGGTAAGCCTCGTTAATTCTGTCAAGGTAGCAAAAAAGAGCCAAACAGCATTCAGGCTCTTTTTCTCCGATGACACTGGCTAAAATAGTAAAGGCCTGTAGCCAATTTGCAAAGGTGCCCGGTATCAAACGATACTAGCGCCTTTCTTCTTCCTCCTTTTTGCCATCGTCCTTTCTAGCCCTATCTAAATTAAAACGTTCAAGGGGTAGTAGTGAAAAAAAATTCCACATACTCCCCCTTTGTAATCCGATCCCTCACATCTTGTTTTAAATGTGCACCTAAAGAGCCCTCAAAGCACACATAAACCTCCCCCTTCGAAGCGTCATCCATCCTAACCGCCTCTTCCTTCACCGAACCCCCCGCTTGCGTCTGTACGGACACAGGACTCGCTCCGGATGACCCGGTGCTCCCTCCAGCGACACACCCCAACTGTGCATGAGCTGCCCCGGCCTCCACGCCATCTGACAGGTTGAACCTGGACTCGCTAAGCCCCACACCGGGAGTGGCGACCCCCCAATGGGACCCCGCCCTGCTGCTAATGACGCCAAATCCCCCCAACACATTTGCCAACCCTCGCTGTAACTCCCCAGAAGGTCCCTCACCCCCTCCACCCCCAAGAGCACTAACAGTAGATAAGAAAGGTCCCCAGGAGAACTCACCAGGCTGCCTGAGCGCTGTGCTCCCAGCAGCCACAGATCCTGACTCCGGTCCTGACGCTGCTCCTAGAACTCGTCCATCCAATGGTCCGAAATCCTGGCGCAGCCTTTCACCGCTTGAAGATGATGCAGCCCCTCTGGGCCCTGGAACAGACGTGCTGACGCCAGTAACTGAATAGGAAGGGCCAGCGACCTGCTGCCCGCTATCGCTTGCTGATCTCACCCGGATGATGGCATTGGCGACGCGGGGTGGGCCAGCAACCTGCACCTCAAGCCTGCCCCCCTTCCCCCGCCACAGGGGGGAACAGCCCGCTCCACCTCACTGATCAACTGCTGGGCAGCCTCCCCAGGAGCCTCCCGGGGTTCCGCCGAACCTGGGCCAGTTCCAATGGGATGACCAGCAGGGGGAGTGCCGGTTACCCTGCGCTGCCTATCAGAGTCCCGCCGTGTATGTGGATTCCTCCCACATCAGTGCTGCCGAGCAGAAGGCTGGCACTCAGCAGCCCGGCGTGGAGGGTCCCTTGTGGAGCTCCGGACCTGGCGTCGGACTCTAGGAACATGATCCGGGCTAAGGCGCACCGTCAGCCGTAAGTGCTGGGCCGGCGCGGCTCCTGCTGCAGAGGACCCTGTGCTCTCTACGTCTCAACCAGTAAGCCCTGCAACTGGCTGCGAGGCCATTCCAGACCCTGCCTCATACAGCTGGCGTAGTAAAGCCTCAATGTCCGCCATGTGGGAAAAGGTGAGCGTGCCGCACTTGTTATAATCTCCCCGTCTGCCCTATCTTTTCCTAAAATGGCTGCCACCTCTCTCCCGCCACCCATATTTAAAGGCCCCCCCTCCCTAACTCCACCCCTCACTTTTAAACCCCCCAATCCCGGCCTGGTAGGGTTTCGCTGCCGTCCTATCTGCGTCATGCTGGCCTCCCCCCAGGCTACGCCCTCTAGTCCGGCCATCACTTCATGTGAGTGGAGTTTGACAACCAGTGTGGTTTATGTTGCAGCTCACACTAGAGTTGTCACGCAGTTTTCCAAGCGTCTCAGTTGTCACCGCTAGCTAATATAAAAGGTACTCGCACAGGGGGGCAGATCTCACAACAAATCTGCAGCAAAATCCGCGTACATAAGATAAAAAAAAAAATTGTTTCCCTCTAAATTGAAAATGGTGAAAATCTTCAGCAGAAATTACTGCCGATGTAAAAATCTGCACCACAGGTCGGTCTCCGCTTGCAAAATCTCATGTACATGGTTGGCACTTTACCTTATTGTACGCCAGTCCGCCTCCGAATTTGGGCTTTAGCCATACATAGCAGAAATGCTGCAGATTTTCCGGATTTCTGGGCAAAAAAATCTGCGTAGCGCATGTGGATGAAAAAAATAAAATTCCATGTGCTGGTTTTAAATGTGCAGCATGTCCAAGCTTTCTGTGGATTTTTTACAGCAGATTTCACCCTTTCCAATACATACAGTTAAAACTATGACTAAATCAACACATCAAACATGCAGAATTTGCCAGAGTTTTTTTTTCATCCCGTGTGGAAGTACCCGTACACCACATCGGCCTGTGCACACGCAGCCCGGTGACCTGAGCCAGTGAAGTGCAGGAGGTAGATTACCACGGCCAATGGTGGTTCCTGATTTGACTTGTGATGAATTTGGATTTGCACTTTCAGATAATTTATTTTAGATTTTTTACATTTGCCATTCTTTAAACAGATTCAAGAAGATTATCCCGATTCCGGAGCAAAGCATGGTCCAGATGTTGTGTTACCTGCTAGAATGTCTCCTGACCAAGGACAACACCCCCCCTGACTGCCCCAAGGAGCTCTACGAGCTGTACTTTGTCTTTGCCGCCGTGTGGGCCTTTGGAGGAGCCATGTTCCAGGATCAGGTACGGATCGTGCTGACCTTTGTCGAGAAGCTGGCTGCGGCATTGGGTCATTATTTGTGTACCCGGTCATGTCACCCCTCCCCCATTCTCTGAGCGCTCCTAGAAGTTCCCATTATGTTTCAGGAAATTAATCAGTAAGCGATAAACCCTAATAAGTGGTACAGAGTAACGAGGGGCGACAACCATAAGGGTTCATGCACACGTCCGTATGGCCGAACTGGATGGACAAATGTATTTTCTCGCCCATTTTCCTTGGGGGACACAGACCTTGGGTATAGCTCAGCTCCCTAGGAGGCGTGACACTAAGTAAAACTGTTAAGCCCCTCCTCCATCAGCTATACCCTCAGCCTGGAGATAGAGGCTACCAGTTTTAGCTTAGTGTCCAAGGAGGCAAGACACTCCCTGCTACTGCAGGGCTGTTTTCTCCTTGTTATTTTTACTTTTTCTTCTAATTTTGTTATTTTATTTTTTCCTAGGGATACCAGAGACGCATTTGACCTCTCTGCTCTCCCGGGGTTGAGCTGCGCCAGTGCCAACTTATCTGCACTGCTGCCTCCCCCACAGAAGCAATAGGAGGATCTGGGCAGCAATGGCTCCCCTACATCCCGCCAGCTAGGGGGTCGCCCGCACGCCAAGCCCCTCTTCCAGCTTCCTGCCACTGCGGTGCCAGTGGCTGAAGGGGCGACCCTGCTGGAAAGGACTGAGGGTGAAGACGTCGCACGGTGAGATGGCTATTCCAGCCCATACCCCGTCCCTATCTGCAGCATCTACCCCTCTGGGTAAGGGGGGCACCCGTGGTCGCTCATTCTGAGCGCTCATCTGCAGGACAATGCAGCACAGCAGCATCCTCAGCACCCCCACGCTTTTCCCCCCCACGCTGCTATCTTTCTCCCCCCCCCTCCCCCTCATCGGGGCTGACTCCATTTTTCTCTTCTCTCTCTCCCCCTTCCCGCCGAGGACGGGGGGCGGGGCTTAGCGGTCCCGGCAGGGGGCGGGGCTTCCGCGCGTCATTTTGGGGGCGGAGCTACGTTCTCCTTCACAGGAGACATTTCAAGCGCTGGAGGGGGCGGAGCTTGTTCCCCGCGCTTTCTGCTGAGGTTTCCCGCGCTTCCTCACTCCTGACAGGAAGCTGGGACACGGTGGGGGACTCTAACCTCCTGTGTACATCGCTCGGTTTCTGTGGGCGCTCTCTGCTGCTCACTGCTGTTCACTGCTTCTCTGCTGCTGCTGATCTGGGCCATCTCCTGACGTTCTTCTGAGGCACTGGTAGGACAGTTAACCCTCTCCTAACCCTCCTGGTCATAGCTGCTATAACCCTTTGTGGTCTCTATATTAGAGTACAACCACACTTCAGCATGTCAGATCCCACAGGTGCCCCCAAACCCTGGTACCATGCCTGTACCGCCTGTAAGGAACTTTTTCCGCGTGGGCAATCTGAGCCGCATTGCCTTGCATGTCAGGCCCCGGTGCAGGGCCCGCTTCCCGCTGCGCCCCCCGGTGCCTCTGAACCCCCTGACTGGGCTAGGTCTCTGTCTCAGGCGGTGGAAAGCCTTACACACGTAGTGGGCCGTCTCGTGGATAGACCGCCTCTCCCGCAGGCTGCCACAATCCCTGTCGCACCCGCTGGGACTACCGTTTCTGCCGCCCCCACTGGTTCCCTGCCTCCCAGCGAATCTTCCAGGGCCCGGCATACTCAGAAACGTTCAAGGGTTGAGCGCACATCTTCTCCAGATGCTTCGCTCTCTCCGCCATGCGTGCGAGCTCAGTCAAGTCTATCCTCTCAAAGGGATACGCTTTCTGAGGGAGAACTGGCGGATTCGGACGTGGACATGGACTCAGAGCTTCCGTCCAAATTGGCGTCCGCGGTGGGGCATCTTGTCACTAGCATCCGTGATACCTTTCAGCTACACGATGACCCCCCCAGCTCTGAACAGGCCGGCGTGTCCTTTCTCCGCCCCAAACAGGCCTCCAAGGTTTTTCCCATACACGCAGATTTTTCTTCTGTGGTATCCAAGGCTTGGACTCGGCCTAACGTCCGCTTTATTACACCCAAAAAGCTGGACATTTGTTATCCCTTTCCAGCGGATTCTGTGACCACGTGGACATCCCCGCCTAAGGTTGATCCTCCCGTGGCTCGCCTGTCCAAAAGCACTACTATTCCTGTACAGGACGGATCTTCCCTCCAGTCTGTTGAGGACCGTCGTACGGAATCCCTCTCCAAGGCCATATTTACTGCCTCTGGTTCGGCCCTTAGACCGGTCTTTGCCTCCGCCTGGGTTGGCAAAGCGGTCTCTGAATGGGGTTTGCAACTGGAACGGGAGTTAGGGTCGGACGTCCCTGTTCAGGACCTCCGTTCCTTAGCCCAACTAATTGTTCAGGCCGGAAAATTCGTCTGTGAGGCCTCCCTTGATGCGGGTGCCCTCATTGCCCGTTCCTCTGCCCTGGCAGTTTCTGTCAGGAGGGAACTCTGGCTGAAGGTTTGGGCGGCGGACGCCGCTTCCAAACGCTCTTTGGCCGGCCTACCATTCACGGGTTCCCGCCTGTTCGGAACCCGTCTGGACGAACTTATATCAGAGGCCACGGGTGGGAAGAGTACTCACCTCCCCCAGTCCAGGCCAATGGGCGCCCCCCGTGGTCGCGCTGGTTCGTCCCGTTTTCGGTCCTTTCGCAAGCCCACCGGGTCTAGACCCGCGGCCAGTTCTTCTTCCTCTGGCCCAGCCCAGGATAGACGCAAGAAGCCGTTTTTTCGGACGCAACCTACCTGGCGCAAGTCCCAGCCTGCACGGGCTCCCACAGGCCAGCAGCCCTCTGCCTGAAGGTGCGCCCCCACCCACCCGGGTGGGGGGCCTCCTTCTCCTATTCAGGAACGTATGGCGGGCCCACATCTCAGACGCATGGGCGCTCGAGATTGTATCTTGCGGATACAAAATCGAATTTGCGTCCATTCCGCCAGACCGTTTCTTCCGATCCCGTCCTCCGCGAGATCCCGTACGAGTGGCCGCCTTCTTCGCGGCCATTCACTCTCTAATGGACAAGGGTGTCGTCGCCCCCGTGCCTCCGACGGAAAGGTTCAGGGGGTTCTACTCGAACCTCTTTGTGGTTCCCAAGAAGGAAGGCTCAGTGCGTCCGATCTTGGACCTAAAACGCCTGAACCGTTTTCTCCGACTGCAGAGATTCCGGATGGAGTCTCTCAGGTCCGCAGTGGCCTCCCTGGAAAGAGGGGATTTCATGGCCTCAATCGACATTCAGGATGCATACCTCCACGTTCCGGTTGCTCCATGTCATCACCGCTTCCTGCACTTTGCGGTGGGGGACGATCACTTCCAATTCGTCGCCCTTCCCTTTGGTCTGGCGACTGCTCCTCGAGTGTTCACCAAGGTCCTGGCCCCTGTCTTGGCCCTTCTACGTTCAAGAAGTGTTTTTCTTCTCCCATACTTGGACGACATCCTGGTCAAGGCACCCTCCTTCTCTCAGACATCCCGCAGTGTGGAACTCACTCTGGAGACCCTGACGCGGTTCGGTTGGATTATCAACCACCCCAAATCTTCCCTTACCCCCTCCAGACGGCTGATCTTCCTGGGGATGCTCCTGGATACAGAGTTGGCGGAGGTCCGCCTTCCGTCGGACAAGCGTCTGGCCCTTCGCGGGTCGGTTCGCAGTCTCCTCCGTCATCACCGCCCTTCCCTCAGATCCAGCATGCGGTTGTTGGGAAAGATGGTTGCCTGTTTCGAAGCGGTGCCGTTCGCACAATTCCGATCCCGCACCTTTCAGAGGGCAATTCTGTCGGCCTGGGACAAATCACCGAGGAGTCTGGACAGGACCTTTCTTCTGCCTCCCCTGGCTCGGGCTTCCCTCGGCTGGTGGTTGCATATCCCTCTAAGGGGGAAGTCCTTCCGTCCACTGAACTGGCTGGTGATTACCACAGATGCCAGCTTACGGGGGTGGGGGGGGGTTTTCCCTCCCCGGTCCGTCCAGGGCGTTTGGTCTCTATCGGAGTCCAGACTTCCAATCAATATTCTGGAACTGAGGGCGATTCTTCTGTCCCTCAGACACTGGACCCATCTGCTGAGGGCCACCCTGTTCGGATCCAATCGGACAATGCCACGGCTGTGGCATACATAAACCATCAGGGAGGCACTCGCAGCGATGCAAGAGGTGACCCTCATTCTCCTCTGGGCAGAGACGCACGTGCCGGCCTTATCTGCGATTTACATCCCGGGGGTGGACAACTGGGCGGCGGATTTCCTCAGCCGGTCCACCATCGACCCGGGAGAATGGTCCCTGCACCCAGAGGTGTTCGAAGCCCTTTGTCTTCGCTGGGGTCGCCCCGACGTGGACCTCATGGCCTCCAAATTCAACCACAAGGTCCCCCTATACCTGGCCAGGGCACGGGACCCGAAGGCATACGGCGCCGACGCGCTCGTCCTTCCGTGGCGCGAATTCTCCCTTCTGTACGTCTTTCCTCCTTTTCCCCTCCTGCCACGGGTTCTTCGGAGGATCGCGGCAGAGGGCGTCCCCGCGATTCTAATCGCCCCGGATTGGCCCCGCCGGTCTTGGTACGCCGACCTAATGTTGCTGTTGGCAGACGCACCGTGGCCACTGCCCTCCAGGGAAGACCTTCTCTCTCAGGGACCGATCTTCCACGAGCATTTAGGCTCGCTACGTTTGACGGCGTGGCTATTGAGACCGCCGTCTTAACGCGACGGGGTTTCTCCGCGGACGTAGTCCGCACCATGATCCGGGCTCGTAAGCCCGTATCCTCTAGGATCTACTATCGGGTTTGGAGGTCCTATCTGGGGTTCTGTGAGTCCCGGAGCATCCCACCTCTCCGGTTTTCTCTTCCCACAATCCTGTCCTTCCTCCAGTCGGGTCTGGACCTGGACCTGGGGCTGTGCCTCAGTTCTCTGAAGGGTCAGATTTCGGCGCTGTCTATTCTTCTCCAGCGTCCCCTGGCCCCTCTAGGGCCAATTAAGACCTTTTTACAAGGGGTGGCTCACTCTGTTCCGCCGTACCGCCCTCCAGTTCCTTCCTGGGACCTGAATGTGGTGCTCTCGGCGCTCCAATCAGCCCCCTTCGAGCCTTTACGGGAGGTCTCCCTTCGCCTTCTGTCCTGCAAGGTCATCTTTCTTGTGGCCGTCACGTCTCTCCGACGGGTGTCGGAGTTAGCGGCTCTTTCTTGCTCCGAACCTTTCCTGATCTTCCACCAGGATAAGGTTGTGCTTCGGCCTGTCCCGACTTTCCTGCCAAAGGTGGTCTCCGCCTTTCACATCAATGAGGACATCGTCCTTCCGTCGCTCTGTCCCTCTCCTTCCCACCCCAGAGAACGGGAACTGCACCGTCTGGATGTGGTCAGGGCGTTGAGGATTTACTTGGAGGTCACCGGGTCCTTTCGGCGCACGGACTCCCTGTTTGTGGTTCCGGAGGGTTCGCGCAAAGGGTTGGCGGTCTCCAAGGTGGCTATTGCCCGTTTCATTAAACTGGCGGTGTCTGAGGCTTATCGAGCCAAGGGCAGACCTCCGCCTTTTGGCGTCACTGCTCATTCCACCAGAGCAGTCGGAGCTTCCTGGGCGCAGAGGCATCGGGCCTCGGCTGAACAGTTGTGCAAAGCAGCCACTTGGTCCTCTCTGCACACTTTCACAAAGTTCTATAGGGTGCATACGCATGCATCAGCGGATGCTGCGTTGGGCCGCCTGGTTTTGCAGGCAGCGGTTTCCTGATGCTCTGGTGGTGTTCCGCCTTGGGTTTGTGGTCCCTCCCTTCTTGGACTGCTCTTGAACGTCCCAAGGTCTGTGTCCCCCAAGGAAAATGGGCGAGAAAAGGAGATTTTTGTATAACTTACCAGTTAAATCTCTTTCTCGCTCTTCCTTGGGGGACACAGCACCCACCCTTCTGTGTTTGGTTACAGGGTTATGGTCTGGCGCCCCGTTGGGTTGCTGGCTGGTTGTTTCCGTTATTGGTTGTTATCCTTTCACTACTTGGACACGCAACTGGTAGCCTCTATCTCCAGGCTGAGGGTATAGCTGATGGAGGAGGGGCTTAACAGTTTTACTTAGTGTCACGCCTCCTAGGGAGCTGAGCTATACCCAAGGTCTGTGTCCCCCAAGGAAGAGCGAGAAAGAGATTTAACTGGTAAGTTATACAAAAATCTCCTTTTTTCGGCCTTATATACTACGGGTATAGTTACTATGTAACTATTTTGCGATCCACAAAATATACGGATGGCATGGTTCTGCATACAGTCCGCAAAAAAAATATGTTCGTGTGCATGAGCCCTAAAGTCATCAGACGGTTCACTACCAGACTGGTGAGAGCAGACACTGCACAGTACCACTTCTCCTGTGTACTGGGTGTAATCCTCAGTATCTGCTCTTATTCTGTATATATGGACACTGCACAGTACCACTTCTCCTGTGTACTGGGTGTAATCCTCAGTATCTGCTCTTATTCTGTATATATGGACACTGCACAGTACCACTTCTCCTGTTCTGTATACCGAGTGTAATCCTCAGTATCTGCTCTTATTCTGTATATATATACACTGCACAGTACCACTTCTCCTGTCCTGTATACCGAGTGTAATCCTCAGTATCTGCTCTTATTCTGTATATATATATACACTGCACAGTACCACTTCCCCTGTTCTGTATACCGAGTGTAATCCTCAGTATCTGCTCTTATTCTGTATATATATATACACTGCACAGTACCACTTCCCCTGTTCTGTATACCGAGTGTAATCCTCAGTATCTGATCTTATTTTGTATATATATACACTGCACAGTACCACTTCTCCTGTTCTGTATACTGGGTGTAATCCTCAGTATCTGCTCTTATTCTGTATATATATACACTGCACAGTACCACTTCTCCTGTCCTGTATGCCGGGTGTAATCCTCAGTATCTGCTCTTATTCTGTATATATACACTGCACAGTACCACTTCTCCTGTTCTGTATACCGAGTGTAATCCTCAGTATCTGCTCTTATTCTGTATATATATATACACTGCACAGTACCACTTCCCCTGTTCTGTATACCGAGTGTAATCCTCAGTATCTGATCTTATTTTGTATATATATATACACTGCACAGTACCACTTCTCCTGTTCTGTATACTGGGTGTAATCCTCAGCATCTGCTCTTATTCTGTATATATACAGTACAGACCAAAAGTTTGGACACACCTTCTCATTCAAAGAGTTTTCTTTATTTTCATGACTATGAAAATTGTAGATTCACACTGAAGGCATCAAAACTATGAATTAACACATGTGGAATTATATACATAACATAAAAATGTGAAACAACTGAAAATATGTCATATTCTAGGTTCTTCAAAGTAGCCACCTTTTGCTTTGATTACTGCTTTGCACACTCTTGGCATTCTCTTGATGAGCTTCAAGAGGTAGTCACCTGAAATGGTTTTCACTTCACAGGTGTGCCCTGTCAGGTTTAATAAGTGGGATTTCTTGCCTTATAAATGGGGTTGGGACCATCAGTTGCGTTGAGGAGAAGTCAGGTGGATACACAGCTGATAGTCCTACTGAATAGACTGTTAGAATTTGTATTATGGCAAGAAAAAAGCAGCTAAGTAAAGAAAAACGAGTGGCCATCATTACTTTAAGAAATGAAGGTCAGCCAGTCCGAAAAATTGGGAAAACTTTGAAAGTGTCCCCAAGTGCAGTCACAAAAACCATCAAGCGCTACAAAGAAACTGGCTCACATGCGGACCGCCCCAGGAAAGGAGGACCAAGAGTCATCTCTGCTGCGGAGGATAAGTTCATCCGAGTCACCAGCCTCAGAAATCGCAGGTTAACAGCAGCTCAGATTAGAGACCAGGTCAATGCCACACAGAGTTCTAGCAGCAGACACATCTCTAGAACAACTGTTAAGAGGAGACTGTGTGAATCAGGCCTTCATGGTAGAATATCTGCTAGGAAACCACTGCTAAGGACAGGCAACAAGCAGAAGAGACTTGTTTGGGCTAAAGAACACAAGGAATGGACATTAGACCAGTGGAAATCTGTGCTTTGGTCTGATGAGTCCAAATTTGAGAGCTTTGGTTCCAACCACCGTGTCTTTGTGCGACGCAGAAAAGGTGAACGGATGGACTCTACATGCCTGGTTCCCACCGTGAAGCATGGAGGAGGAGGTGTGATGGTGTGGGGGTGCTTTGCTGGTGACACTGTTGGGGATTTATTCAAATTTGAAGGCATACTGAACCAGCATGGCTACCACAGCATCTTGCAGCGGCATGCTATTCCATCCGGTTTGCGTTTAGTTGGACCATCATTTATTTTTCAACAGGACAATGACCCCAAACACACCTCCAGGCTGTGTAAGGGCTATTTGACCATGAAGGAGAGTGATGGGGTGCTGCGCCAGATGACCTGGCCTCCACCGTCACCGGACCTGAACCCAATCGAGATGGTTTGGGGTGAGCTGGACCGCAGAGTGAAGGCAAAAGGGCCAACAAGTGCTAAGCATCTCTGGGAACTCCTTCAAGACTGTTGGAAGACCATTTCAGGTGACTACCTCTTGAAGCTCATCAAGAGAATGCCAAGAGTGTGCAAAGCAGTAATCAAAGCAAAAGGTGGCTACTTTGAAGAACCTAGAATGACATATTTTCAGTTGTTTCACACTTTTTTGTTATGTATATAATTCCACATGTGTTAATTCATAGTTTTGATGCCTTCAGTGCGAATCTACAATTTTCATAGTCATGAAAATAAAGAAAACTCTTTGAATGAGAAGGTGTGTCCAAACTTTTGGTCTGTACTGTATATACACTGCACAGTACCACCTCTCCTGTCCTGTATACTGGGTGTAATCCTCAGCATCTGCTCTTATTCTGTATATATGGACTCTTTTAATTTGTAAATAAATAAATAACAAAAGGCCATAACAATATCTATACACAGAAACAAAACACATTACTAAGCCCATCCCGACCAGTCCACCACCCCACTAGAACCTACAATACTATTCACACTTAAAACACTTTCGTAACCCCATACTATACATATTTACATATTTGCATCTTACACGTATATATAAAACCCATAAAATAAAATATATACACAATATACATAAACTATACACAAACTATATACAAATTATAGAACTAAATCTAACTAACCCACCACCAGTCCACAGCAAATATGCAAACTGATAACCCCCAAAGTTCCAAGGGGATAAACCCCGAGCTTTGAGAAGTCCTAGTCTTTCCCCAGCCGGACTGGGGTCAGTCAGTTTGTAAAAAACAAAAACACCTTTTTTTTGTTTTTGTATAATAATATTATTTTATTAATTTATTTTTTATATTTTTTTTTTATATATGTATATAATATATAATAGAAAAATATATACACTCCCTCCTCCCTCCCAGCCCCCCTCCCAACCTAACTAGACCCCACTATAAACTTAACAATACTAATATAATAATATATTATCACAATACTAACATAATACAAAACATACTTATATAATACACTATAAATACAATATACACACCGTAATACTATTACACCTAAACCAGCTATGGTTCGGTACCCGTAAGCCTTTCCATACTTACATTACTACAAAACAAAACAAAAACCTATGAGTGTGCTATATCAGCCCACCACTAGGAAAAGAGTACTACTTAGCCAAGGAACCCCAAAACAGAAGCCCCTCTACAGACGAGAGGCCTTGGGGTCCCCCCACCTTTCGTACTCAAGAGAGCGTACCTTCACCAGGTCACCCATGATGTTCCTATATACCATCTCCACCGGGAGGATTTTGCGACTCTTTGTTGACACTAAACACCGTGCACACCAGATGTGGTGCCTAACCATTGCACTAACTACGAATAAAGTGTGACGGTCCCTCCCACCAAGGTCTTTGAAAGCCCCATAGGCCCACTCCGCATAGGACAGGGCGGCCAGCCTAGGCCAACCGATGGAAGCCCCCACCCTTTTGTATACCTCTATATTAAAGAGACAATGAAGTAAGAAGTGGTCCATGGTTTCCAGCAGCTTACCACACTCCTCCCGGGGACAATCCCTTTCCTCAGAGTTTCTACACTTCACATTGTCCCTTACATATAGCTTACCGTGGATCTTAGGGATCCTTTCTGAATTCAACAAAGACAGCCCACCCTCCAGATCCTGACTTGGGCAGTCCCTCAAGGCCAGTGGGGCCTGAAAAAGGTAAGATAGAACCTTCCTGTCAAGAGAAAACCTCGACATGGTCTCCACCTCTCCCTTCTCCAGTCCCCTCCGTCTCAGGATTCTCAGAACTGGGGCAACAGAAGCCGGGAGATATCCATGTGACGCACGTAGGTCTTTCACTCGCCCTCCTGTCTCCCATTCCTGGAAGAAAGGCCGAAACCACTCCCTACAGGAAATTACCCACAAAGGAGCCCTCTCTTTCCAGAGGTTTGCAATATTAATTTTCAAAAAGGTATTTGTTAAGAATACCACCGGGTTGACCATAGCCAACCCGCCTGGTCTCCTTGTGCGGTAAGTAACCTCTCTCCTGATTAGGTTCAGCCTGTTTCCCACAACATCTGGAAAAAGAGGCTGTAGACCGTACCCCAGAGAGACCCTGGCAAAACACAAACACTTCTTGGATACAAAAGCACGGGAATCAGGTAGGTATTGCACATGTGAACCCTTTCCCTGAGGGATAAAGACCATCCCTTCCAACGGTCCACCTTTTGGGCGACATCTTTTAGTCTACTCTCCCAATTTTGCTGATGATTAGCTCCATCCTGGCCAAAATTGATGCTTAAGATCTTTACAGACTTCTGGGGTTCTGGAAAAGTGCCCTGGAGATCGAAGACAGGATCCCCTTCCCCCAGCCAGAGAGTCTCACATTTGTCCCGGTTAATCTGAGACCCAGAAACCTCTGAATAGCAGTCCACCTCCGACATCACCCAGCTCACCTCCTCTTCCGAAGAGGCAAGAATGGAGACATCATCGGCGTACCCCACCGCCTTCAGAGATGGCCCCCACACTGCCAGTTCCATCTCCACCCCCGCTAATGGTCCACGATCTACCCTTCTAATGAAGGGATCAATCGCAAACACATACTGCAAAGGGCTTAAAGGACATCCCTGGCGGACACCAGAAGCCACCTCAAAAGGTAGATCTGACCAACCATTATTCAACTGGAAACTCTCCGCCCCTTTGTATAAAGTTTTTAACCAGTCTACAAACCTCCCGGGTAGACCATACCACAAGAGAACGGACCACAGGTACTCATGGTTCACCCGGTCAAAATCCTTCGCCTGGTCCAAAGATAACAGAAACCCTTTCAAAAGTCCCACCTTGCCCCGCTCCACGGCTTCTCGGACACTAAGAACGGCGCTAAAAGCGCTCCGACCGGGAACAAAGCAGTGCTGAGCCTCAGAAAGAAGTCTCGGTGCAAACTTCACCAGTCTGCAGAAAAGTATTTTTGCCAGAGTCTTCCTGTCCACATTGAGAAGCGGATATGGGTCTCCAGTTCTCAATGCGGGATGGATCTTTACCCTTTGACAGAATAATCAGGGCTGACTTACCCATTGACTTTGGTAGAGTGCCCGAGGAAAGACACTCGTTAAACACCTCGGTCAAGAGAGGAACTAATTCTTCCTTGAAAGCCTTGTACCACTTGGATGTTAAGCCATCCGGACCTGGGGATTTCATGGGCCTAAGCCCATTAATGGCCAATCCCACTTCCTCTCGCCTGATCTGCCAAAACATCAAGAGTGGGGTCTATTCCTGCCTTGGAAATAGTTTCAGCCAAGAAAGCTGAAAAACTGTCTCGATCCAGCTCTTTCCAACCCAAGAGGTGAGAGTAGAAAGACCTGACGACCTCCAGGATCCCTGATTTGGACCTATTCAGGGAACCCATACTGTCGACCAGGCCTACCACGAATTAACTTTTTACTGCCATTTTACAGTTTCCAAAGGGGTCGGGTGAGCGGTACTTCCTGAAATCCCTTTCAGTAACCAAGGAGGCGTATCTATCGTACTGACACCTCTTGAGCAAGGATTTCACACAAGAAATATCCTCACGGCTACCCTCCGTCGAAACCAGTCTTTCAAGTTTCTTCCTCAATTCCTGGTACAGACAGTATCTGTCCCAGCTCCTGAGGTTAGAAAGCTCACAGAAAAACCTCGCCGCCCTTTTTTTTTTTATATCTCCCACCACTCCGACTTGCTGTTCCAGAGGTCCACCAAAGGTTCCTGGCTCTGAAGGAAATCCTCAAAGGACTGTCTTATTGTCACATCTTCCAGGAGAGACAAATTCAGCTTCTACATTCCTCTCCCCATTCAGGGAGTCTCTGCAACATTCAAAGAGAAAATAATCAAACAGTAGTCGGAGAATTCCACTTCCACGGCTTCTAAAGCCGAGAAAACAGCCTCCTCCTTTAAAGGGGTTCTGCACTTTCATTTGACTGATGATCTATCCTCTGGATAGATCATCAGCTTCTGATCGGCGGGGGTCTGACACTCGGGACCCCCGCCGATCAGCTGTTTGAGAAGGCAGCGGCGCTCCAGCAGTGCTGCTCCAGCAGCGCCGCGGCCTTCTCACTGTTTACCGCCGGGCCGCCGTCACGACTAGTATCAACTAGCGTGGGCAGGACTAAGCTCTGTTCACTTGAATGGAGCTTAGCCGCGCCCACGCTAGTTGATACTAGTCGTGACGTCAGTGGGCCGGTAAACAGTGAGAAGGCCGCGGCGCTGCTGGAGCGCCTCTGCCTTCTCAAACAGCTAATTAGCGATGGTCCCGGGTGTCGGACCCCCACCGATCAGAAGCTGATGATCTATCCAGAGGATAGATCATCAGTTAAATGAAAGTGCAGAACCCCTTTAAATAAAACCTATCTCTTCTAGACCTACGATTTCCCTGATGAAAGGTGAAATCCACGTGGTCTGGCTTATGCCGTAAATGTGCGTCCACCAGACGAGTATCCTCAACTATCCTAGACAACACAATGCTATCAGCATCCAGCCCACCTTTGGAGCCTCCCCTATGACAGGCCCTCGTCACATTGTTGAAGTCCCCTCCAAAGATCACTTGCTGGCTGTTAAAAAGAAAAGGCTTAATCCTCATAAGGAGACACTTGCGGTCCCACTTACTCTGTGGGCCGTAGATGTTTATTAATCTCAATTCTTGTCTCCCCATGAGGACATCTAAAATCAGGCACCTTCCCATTTCTAACTCTATTATCCTCTTGCATTCCACTCTTTCGGCGGTCTTAAAAAGTACCGCCACCCTGCTACGTAGCTCGGCCGCAAGAGACCAGAAAGACGGACCTAGCCGCCATTCTCGCCAGGTCTCTTGCAAAAACAAAATATCCGCTTCAATACGGCTGAAAAAATCAAAGGCCAGGAAATGAGCTCTGTCTGACTTAATACTGGCAACGTTAATGCTTGCCAGTGTCAACGGGGTAAGTTCCGCCATCATTGATGATCGAGTTAGATAGACTTCTTTTTCTCCACCCCACCACCATCAGCATTTTCATCTAAACCATCACACTCCTTCTGTCTTTTCAAACATACAGAGACAACCATACCATCCTTTTTGCCCAAGGTTCCAGGCTTGGCCCCCCTCCAGAAGGTAATACACCCCCCGAAGGACAGGGCCCGGAAGCCTGCAAGGAAGCCCCCGCACCCTCTGGCACCACACTCTCCTCCTACCCAGCTGAAGCAGTTGGGGACCCTCGTCAAGGGCCTGGTACCGATTAGAGACTTCCACCAGAGGGGACCCAGTTGATCCTTCCTTAGGCCTCTGGTCGAGGATGAGTGGGACAGATGGGTCGAGAGAGAGGGCTTATGACCCTCTCCTTTCTTCTTCTTACTCTGCTTGTTCCTCCTACCCTCCAACCACGCTATGCCGCCCTCGTCCAGGCTTTTGCCGTATAAGGAGACAGGGTTGGCGGATGGGTTAGCCTCCACAGGTTGGGCCTCTAGTTCCCCATCGTCGCTGTACCCCGGTTCACTACAACCAGGATCCTCAGCCAGACCAGCCGAAAGACCAGCTGAAGGGTCAGCTGCCACCTGTTCCCTATCCTTGCGGCGTTGTTCTTGCCGCCTGATCCTGGATGGCCTTTGCTTCCTCGGCTCCTGTCTGCTTCCTCCAGCGCTAGTAGCTCCAGCGCTCGTCCCCTCACCAACTGATTCAGTCCCAGCAGCAGGCTCCTCCCCAACCACAGACCCAGCCTCACGGCTAGTGCCTGCCTGATCTTGAGCCCAGCCCTAAACCCTGTTGGCGAAGGCAAGCGGACAGCGACTAAACGGGTGACCTAGGTCCCCACAGATGTTGCACCAGATCCGCCTACAAGATGCGGCATGATGACCAGTGTCCCCACACTTGCGCACATGCGAACATCACATTGTGCGCTGAAGTGGGTGGGACTGCCGCACTTGTGACAGACCTTTGGCTGGCCTCTATAGAACACCATAATCCTATCCCTGTCACGTCCTGCCCTATGGGTGGTTTGAGGAGATCTGTCAGAATTGCTGCACGTGATAGTTTGTTTGTTGTGAGTTTGAGCACAGTTCCACCTTCTCCCAGGTGGTGTTCTTTTGTTGATTAGTGAAGCTATTTGTACCTCCCTTTTTCCCTATAGCCTTTGCAGGTTATAGTTCTACCTTGTGTGAGCTTTGGATGCTTGGTGGATCGTCTGCTCCTTCTCGTATTAGATAAGTCTTTTCCCTCCTCTTTTCCATTTTGGTTTCTGTTTTGTCTAGGCCTCTAGTGGGGACGCTAGCGCCTTCGATGGTAGAAGACGCTGGGTGTATCTTACCATTTTTCCCTATTGCTGAGGGTTTGTTTAGTGTGTTATAGTCTTAGGCACGGGGACATGTGTATATCTACCATTGAGGTATCCACATGGGCTTAGCAGCCTAGTGTGTAAGGGATTGCTAGGAGGTGACCTTGTTTTTTTTCTCTAGCTTGTGGGTCCTATTCCGTTAGTTTGTCTTTCAGTTTGCTGTTCCCTTCCCTACCTATCGTGACAATCCCATCCTATGAAGGCGGAGGAGGGAATATGAGCAACAGAATTGCCCCGATCAAACAGCTCAAGGCTGAAAGTCCAGGCACCCGACCAGATGCCATGCTCATTGACCACCTTGGCGGGGAACTGTCCAACCCTACCATATCGACTAAGCCAAGTCATGATGTCCACACTAGACAGTGATTCGATACAGGTCAAAACTGTCACTGTCTTGACAGTCGATTTGTTCTCGGAAGGCCCTAAAACCATGCCTTTCTGTCCAAAAAGCCTGGTCAACCGACCCTCCCTCTACCTGTATGGAAGTCCCCAGTCCTTTTTTTTAGGGTCTCCAGGAGGCGTAACCTTGTTTACCTTCTCATTCACCCCCACAGCCACCTGCACATCATTACCCACAATCCTATTCACAACCACATTTGCATCCATATTGTATTTGCATCAACCTTTATTTTCCCAACTGTATTACCTTCCACTCCCCCTGGACTGGTTGGGTTCCCTAAAGAGACCGCAGTATCACTGGAGGCGGGCCCTGAGTAACCCCCCGCAAAACCCGCAGGGGATTCCCCATCTCCCGCACCCCTGACTGCTTCCATGACCCACACAGTCCTGGGATGCTCGACCACAGTGTTCTCCCCAGGTGCCAAAGTCTTTACATCTTCCACTGACTTTAATTGTCTTTTCACAATTTTGACACTTTTATCAGTTTCTAATGTTTTCTTTTGCTCTTTCTCAGTACCACCACCTTCAACCTTGTCCTCAATCATTGCATCCTTGTCAGCCCTCCTCACTTCCTTGTCCGCCACACTGTTTGGAGTTTTTCCCCCTGCGCTTCTTGTGACCACCCTACCATTACAGGAAAGGGGGGCACCTCCCGTCACCATCTTAGAATCAATCTCCCGCTCTGTTTGACCTGATTCCACTACAGGAACTGGGCTGGGCACAGCAGAGGATTCAAAAGGCACAGATCTAAACACTTCTTCTTTCACAGTTTAATTTTTCTCCTTTCTGATTTTCACCAACTCCTCCTCAGGAACCTCCTCATCCCCCAAATTCAGTCTGCCCACCGGGGACTCCAGCTGCCTGACTTCCATCATTAACCTTCCCCCAGACCTGCTTTCATCCCCGGAGGCGGCCGCAATCAGGTCTGAGAGGTCCCCCTGGCCACAAGGCAGAGAGTTTGCATCCGAATCTTGTGTTCCAGGAACCACCTTCCCCTGGCTCCCAGCCTGCTGCCCTGACAGACTGGGGCCAGGCGTACCGGATAGTCCAGACATACCCTCAAATCTGCTGTCATTGCTGAATTTTTTCAAGAATGGGCCGCCATTTTCCTCAATGGCTGCCCTCTTCTCCTCCAAAACTGCAATTACCTCCTCCAACTTCACCAATCTGGAGGAGAGGATTGCCTTCTTTGTCTTAGGTGCCATTTTCTCTTGCATTTTTACATTTTTATACTCCACATTAAGTCTCTTTAATTCTCTGTTGACCTCCTCATGCATGTTGAGAAAATATGCTATTCGGGAGGAAAAGGTTTCTGAAGACTCTTTAGGGCCCAAAATACCCCAATTAAGCAGTCTCTTAGCCGCTGGGCAGGAAGTACCCCTGACACCAGGCTTCTTTATAGTAATTTTGTCGCCGGGCCGAGGTACCGACACAGACATACCACATGCTGAATCACCTACCTCAGCCTCTGGCCTCGTCACCTTCTCCACAGCCTTCCCTGTATCCCGTCCCTCGGTCCATCCGGCAGCTTGTCCAGCCACTGCACTTTTCATTTTCTCACCCGCTGCTTGTGCAGCAGCAGGCCTTTCCACAGCATCCTGCATTCTCAGGTGCCGATTCAAATTGTCGAGAGAGGATCCCAGGCTGGTTGCTCTCCTGGGACCCCACACGGTACCCCATTGGGCTTACTGCAGGGATCGCGGCTGCACCTAGTAGCAGGGCCCCTCCTGCCTGCCATTGCTTGCGGCCGCTTGCTGCGGTGTCTTTATAGGCGCATCGTCATCCACCTTCAGTAGCGCCGAGTTATCTAAGCCCAGGTCTCCAGTCCTGGAGGCCCTCCTCTCCACTCGCGCATCTCCGCCGCGGCTGCCAGCACGTGGTGATGAACGCCGGCAGCCGGAGGCCCGGGAATCCATACCGGGAGAAACCGCCACCCCCTGGGGAAAGGGTACCTGGCAAACAAAGTGCTGGTAAGCCTCCCGGACCTCACACACACAGGAAACAGGAACAGGAAAGCAACAGTAGCTCCTCCCACCACTTCTCCTGTCCTGTGTACTGGGTGTAATCCTCAGTATCTGCTCTTATTCTGTGTATATATATATATATATATATATATATATATACACACTGCACAGTACCACTTCTTCTGTCCTGTGTACTGGGTGTAATCCTCAGTATCTGCTCTTATTCTGTATATATACAGTTGCAAGAAAAAGTATGTGAACCCTTTGGAATTATTTGGATTTCTGCACAAATTGGTCATAAAATGTGATCTGATCTTCATCTAAGTCACACCAATAGACAATCACAGTCTGCTTCAATAAAAACATGGTAACATTTAATTCTTTGTGTGTTATTAGTTTAACACACCATGCAAACATTCACAGTGCATGTGGGAAAAGTATGTGAACCCCTAGACTAATGACATCTCCAAGAGCTAATTGGAGTGAGGTGTCAGCCAACTGGAGTCCAATCAATGAGATGAGATTGGAGGTGTTGGTTACAGCTGCCCTGCCCTATAAAAATCACACACCAGTTTTGGGTTTGCTTTTCACAAGAAGCATTGCCTGATGTGAATGATGCCTCGCACAAAAGAGCTCTCAGAAGACCTACGATTAAGAATTGTTGACTTGCATAAAGCTGGAAAGCGTTATAAAAGTATCTCCAAAAGCCTTGCTGTTCATCAGTCCACGGTAAGACAAATTGTCTATAAATGGAGAAAGTTCAGCACTGCTGCTACTCTCCCTAGGAGTGGCCGTCCTGTAAAGATGACTGCAAGAGCACAGCGCAGACTGCTCAATGAGGTGAAGAAGAATCCTAGAGTGTCAGCTAAAGACTTACAGAAGTCTCTGGCATATGATAACATCACTGTTAGCGAATCTACGATACGTAAACCACTAAACAAGAATGGATTTCATGGGAGGATACCACAGAGGAAGCCACTGCTGTCCTAAAAAAACATTGCTGCACGTTTACAGTTTGCACAAGAGCACCTGGATGTTCCACAGCAGTACTGGCAAAATATTCTGTGGACAGATGAAACCAAAGTTGAGTTGTTTGGAAGAAACACACAACACTGTGTGTAGAGAAAAAGATGCACAGCAAACCAACATCAAAACCTCATCCCAACTGTGAAGTATGGTGGTGGGGGCATCATGGTTTGGGGCCGCTTTGCTGCGTCAGGGCCTGGACGGATTGCTATCATCGAAGGAAAAATGAATTCCCAAGTTTATCAAGACATTTTGCAGGAGAACTTAAGGCCATCTGTCCACCAGCTGAAGCTCAACAGAAGATGGCTGTTGCAACAGGACAACGACCCAAAGCATAGAAGTAAATCAACAACAGAATGGCTTAAACAGAAGAAAATATGCCTTCTGGAGTGGTCCAGTCAGAGTCCTGACCTCAACCCGATTGAGATGCTGTGGCATGACCTCAAGAAAGCGATTCACACCAGACATCCCAAGAATATTGCTGAACTGAAACAGTTCTGTAAAGAGGAATGGTCAAGAATTACTCCTGACCGTTGTGCCCGTCTGATCTGCAGCTACAGGAAACGTTTGGTGGAAGTTATTGCTGCCAAAGGAGGTTCAACCAGTTATTAAATCCAAGGGTTCACATACTTTCTCCACCTGCACTGTGAATGTTTACATGGTGTGTTCAATAAAAACATGGTAACATTTAATTCTTTGTGTGTTATTAGTTTAAGCAGACTGTGATTGTCTATTGTTGTGACTTAGATGAAGATCAGATCACATTTTATGACCAATTTGTGCAGAAATCCATATCATTCCAAAGGGTTCACATACTTTTTCTTGCAACTGTATGTGTGTATATATATATATATATATATATATATATATATATACACTGCACAGTACCACTTCTCCTGTCCTGTATACTGGGTATAATCCTCAGTATCTGCTCTTATTCTGTATATATAGATACACACTGCACAGTACCACTTCTCCTGTATACTGGGTGTAATTCTCAGCAGTGATGGCCAGTTCGCCGTGTTCGCCCACGAACACATGCGGGCTGCCATCTTAACTCACAAGTCCGGCGATGCACAGGTAAGTCCTTACCATCGGTCTGAAACAAATGCGGTCACCGGGAGCAGGCAGTTCCGAGAACAGCCCGATGAAGGCCCCCGGCGACTGTTCTCGGAACTGCCTGCTCCCGGTGACCACATTTGTTTCAGACCGGCTTGTGCACAGGCACAGGTAAGGACTTGTGGGGGCTCATAGAGGCGACCTTGACGTGGTGAGTGGCTTATTACGCTTTGGCCAAAATGTACACCAATGCCTCATTCAACATCCAGCATAGAGGCAGGGCAGAGTGCTGGTTTGCACAGGTAAGGACTTACCTGTGCATCGCCGGACTTGAGAGTTAAGATGGCAGCCCGCATTTGTTCGCGGGCGAACGCGGCGAATTGGCCATCACTGATCCTCAGTATCTGCACTTATTCTGTATATATATACACTGCACAGTACCACTTCTCCTGTCCTGTATACTGGGTGTAATCCTCAGTATCTGCTCTTATTCTGTATATATATATATACACACTGCACAGTACCACTTCTCCTGTATACTGGGTGTAATCCTCAGTATGTAGGTGTCTATCTCGTTGCTGTCTCCTGTCTGATGCTGGAGACTCCCTTACATTAGTATAAATCTCTTGTATCAGCAGCTGCCGTTGCCTCTTGTATTTTGCCGGTAATTCCATCGTGTTCGGCTGCAGTGAATGTTTTACGACTTTAAATCCAATTTTGATTCTCAGCGTCGAGCGTCGGTCTGGACTCGAGATCATTGGCTGCTCACAATATAGAAGAATAATGGGATTACTGGAACAGGCGTTTAGTATTTTCACTCAGCGACGCATTTTCCTCCACTGCTGAACACGACGTTAATCCAGAGGCCGAGGCGATACAGATAACGGGATAACAGAGGAGGCAGATGTGAGAACTAGACGTCATTTCCAGCCGACATGACAGTAACTGGAGCTAAACCATTAAAGGGGCTGATCGCAACACAAAGCGCCATAATAAGGTGCTAGTAAAGGGGCAGAACCTGAGGGCACACTGTTTCATTGCCGCCATTACTGTGTGCTTGCCATTATGCATGCTTGCAGTCTTCTGCCATCCTGCCTGTGTCAGTCTTCACCAAAGTTCTGGCATTCTATTTATGAATCAGGATAAACAGGACTAAGGATATGTGAGAGTTTATTATTTTTAAACAGTGATGAGGGTCCTTCTACTGTCCTAACCCTGTCATCTGCCCCCTATGCAGGGTATGGATGATGTCCTGTCAACGGCTTTTTACTGAGTGGTCCCATCAGTGTCAGTCAGAGGCCCGGATGACAAACCCCTTAGAAGCACCATGGCCTTAATTGGTCACCTGATGCACCATCTTAGGTATTTTGGGGGCTGCTTTATTAGATTCAGCTTCAGGGTATTTTCACACTTGGGGTCCATTCACACGTCCGTAGAATGTGTTCGCACCCGCAATTATCCGGAACGGGTGTGGGCCCATGCATTCTCTATGGGGCAGGAATGAATGCAGACAGCACACAGTGTGCTGTCCGCATCCGCATTTCTAAAGCGTGGCCCCAAACTTCCTGTCCGCGGCTCCCGAAAAAAATAGAACATGTTCTATTCTTGTCTGAAATTGCGGACAAGAATAGGCAGTTCTATAGGGGTGCTGACCGGGTGTATTGCGGATCCGCAATACACTACAGACGTGTGAATGGACCCTCTGAAAAAAGCTGCCTGTGGTTTTGCGGTGTAGTCATTTTCTGCATGGTTTTCCACCGCGCAACTGCAGCAAAAGACGGTTAAACTACATGTGGCTGCTATCATCTAGAAACAGCGCCACACCTGTCCATGGGCTGTGCTTGGTATTGCAGCTCCACTCCATGGAAGTGAATGGGGCTGGGATCTAATCAGCCCGCTGACACGTGTGGTGCTACTTTTGATAAAAGGAGCCATGTTTTTCTGACCCTGGAGACTGACTACATCCCAGTCCTGGACAATTGCGCCCAGGGCACTGACAATGTTGAATCTAATGGCCCGTGCGTTCTGAGCAAAAAATTATAGCTTCCCCTTCCCCTTATTTTCCCTCTTTCGGTTTGGATTATACATTAAAAGAAAAAAAGCAGCCTCTGCCTCAGGTCACTCATTCTGCACTTTCCGTTTTAATCTCTCACCAAACGATTCCATCGATGTTAAGAAGCTTCTGAACGCCAATGCCTTTGCTGTAAAAGAGGAAGAAAAAAAGGGTTAAAAAACCAACTTCTACAAATAAAATAGCGTTCAGCCTCGTCTCACTGGATGACAGGCGACTAATCCTCAGGATCATGGAGGAGAAGCAGCGACTCCTCCTGCTGAAGAACATCCCACCAGGCCCCCCCAGTCCTCTTGTTTGGGGTCCAAGGGTTGTACTTACCTGAAGCTTCTTAAAGGGAAACTCTCACCAGGGAAGACTCTCTTCAGATTTGGGCAATGTCCTATCAGAGCTGACCTATTGGGTAACACTGGTCTCAGAGACAGGACTTGGTTATGTGTCCCACCTTGACCTTACTGGAAATAAAATAGAGTCAGGTTTATATATGAAGTAGAAAAATGCTGCAACTCCATGGTCCCCACTGTGTACAATCTGAGCAGCTGTAAGTGGGCGGGGCTGCAGTGTAATTGACAGCATTGGACATATGGGTATGATAGGAACACACAGCAGCAGTGAGTGAAGGATGATAAAACCTCCAGACTGGAAACTTAAAGTGGCCCTGAAAAAAAAAAAATGTGGTGTTGTAGCGGGGTTCAAATTGACAGAAGGCAGGGAAACACAAGTAGGCGGAGTCACAAGAAGGAGGGGCAGCAATACCATAATGCAGCACAAGACACCGCCCCTGCAGAACCAAATACTGTATCACCAATGGTACAGGTATTTAATGCTGAGAGAACAAGATTGTTATGTACCCGGCAGGCAGCAGTGAAAAGGGGGTGTCACCACCAGACATCTGAGAAGCTCTGACAGATGTTCTTCAGAACCTCCTTCTTGAGGTTCTTTTGTTTTGCTTTCGTTTTCTCATCTCGTTAGCCTCTCTCAGCTGTCATGTAGTTACACTGATTGCATCCCTTTAAATCCCTTCCCATACTGCATCACTTTGCGGTTTATACAACTTCCTGGAGTGTGTGCATGCTGATGCTACTACTGAGTCTTCTACAGATAAGTTTTGTTCATTAATTTGTGTTTTCCTGTTTGCTGGATCCCAGGTGACCCTGACTCCCTCCGTATCAAGTGTAGGGAGCGTGGTCGTGTCCCCTCACTATTATAGGGTGTTCAGGTGTTATACAGTCGAGGAACGAGGATATGCGATCATCTACCATTGAGATTTTTGCATAGGCTGAGCAGTTAGGGAGAGAGCCAGGGCTGTTGCAGGGCTCTCCCTTTGGTTCCTTAGTTTTGGATCCAGTCAGTCGGATCTTCATTTTGTGTCTTCTAGTTTTCTGTACACCTTCCGTGACAGGGGGTCATGCGGCCCCCCTGGACATCGGCCAGTCCACCCCTGTATGCACATCTGTAGGGTCTATGGCCAGTCCACCCCTGTATGCACATCTTATAATAGTTTAGACCAGGCATCAGCAACCTTCGGCACTCCAGCTGCTGTCAAACTGCAACTCCCAGCATGCAGACATGCTCGGCTGCTCTTCTAGCTCCCATAGAAGTAAATGAAGCATTCTGGGAGTTAGGGTTGTTAGTTTCTGAACAGCTGGAGTTCCAGAGGTTGCTGATCCCTGGTTTAGTCTCTAGCCCCCTAATGACTGGGGGTGCGATTCATGATTACAGTGTGATTCACGCAATCTCCCTTCTTCTCTTCCAGCTGATTGACTACAGAGTGGAGTTCAGTAAATGGTGGCTCACAGAATTCAAGACCATCAAGTTCCCTTCGCAGGGCACCATCTTCGACTGCTACATCGACCCGGAGACCAAGAAATTTGAGCCGTGGTCGAAACTTATCCCCAAGTTTGAGTTTGATCCAGACATGCCCTTACAGGTCTGTTCCCTATACATTTTTTTTTCTGCATTCACATCCAAAGCTGCATCACATACTTGCTGATGGGAACCGTTATAATACATGCACACGTCCAGGATTCATGTGCGGAGAATCCGCACTGAAATCCGCAGGTGTTCGCAGGCAAATCCATGCGGTCAATCCGCATCAATTGGTGTGGATTAGGTGCAGATTTTCCGCATGCGGATTTTACTAAGTGAATGGAGAAAATCCAGTTAGGAAAAATAAAATAAATTGACATGCTGCAGATTTTAAAATACCCACCGAAAAAATCCACATTGTGTGCATTGAGAATTTAAAATTACTCATAGAATACAATGTACGCGACCTACGGTGTGGATTTTCCGCACTCAATCCTGATCGTGTGCATTTAGTCTTAGGCCTCTTTCACATGGGCGTTACGTTTTGGCTCAGGATGCGTCCCTGGTGAATTGCGGAAAACCCGCGCAAGTAGGTACGCAATTTCAGTCAGTTTTAACAGCGATTGCATTCTGTTGTTCAGTTTTTATTGCGTGGGTGCAATGCGTTTTGCACGCACATGATAAAAAACGGAATGTGGTACCCAGACCCAAACTTCTTCACTGAAGTTCAGGTTTGGGTTCGGTGTTGTGTAGATGTAATTATTTTCCCTTATAACATGGTTATAAGGGAAAATAATAGCATTCTTAATACAGAATGCTAAGTAAAATAGGGCTGGAGGGGTTAAAATTTTTATTTTATTTTTACTCACCTTAATCCACTTGTTCGTGCAGCCCGGCTTCTCTTCTGTCTTCATCTGTGGTGATGTCACAGCGCTCATCACATGGTCCATCACATGATCCATTACCATGGTGATGTACCGTGTGATGAGCGCAGTGACGTCACCACAGGTCCTTTTCCTTCTGCACAGCAAAGAAGAAGACAGAATAGAAGCTGGGCTGCGCAAATTTACTTAACATTCTGTTTTAAGAATGCTATTATTTTCCCTTATAACCATGTTATAAGGGAAAATAATAATAATCGGCTACCCATCCCGATCGTTTCCTAGCAACCGTGTGTGAAAATCGCACCGCATCCGCACTTGCTTGCGGATGCTTGAGATTTTCACGCAGCCCCATTCACTTCTATGGGGCCTGCGTTGCGTGATAAACGCACAAAATAGAGCTTGCTGCGATTTTCATTCAACGCACAAGTGATGTGTGAAAATCACTGCTCATGTGCACAGCCCCATAGAAATGAATGGGTCCGGATTCAGTGCGGGTGCAATGCGTTCACCTCGTGCATTGCACCCGCGCGGAAATATCGCCCGTGTGAAAGAGGCCTTAAGGTTAGGGCTACATTGCAACTTTTTTGGATTGATTGATTTTGAATGCAACCTTGTGGACTGCAGCAGTCATTCAATAGTCAAAACTTTAAATCAATCAATCGTGCTATAAAAAGTTGCAGTGTGACCCAGGCCTAAATCTGCACCACATACTTGCTCATTGGAATAGTTAAATCTGCAACTGATTGCATTTTTGCTGCATTCACATCCAAAACTGCCCCACATACTTCCTGATTGGAGTGGTCAAATCTGTAATTAACTGCACACCCCCAATCAATCAATATTATGTAGGACCACGGTGCTTGGGCAAGCACTGCAGTCTCTTCATGGGCCTGTGACGTGTCGTCCATCGGTCACACGGCCTAGGCATATCTCTGACCCATGCAAGAGAAGGGGATTGAGCTGCAATACCAATCACTGCCACTATACAATACACGGTGCTGTACTCAGTATGCAGTGAAGAGCCTGCAGTACCACCACAGCCGCTTTTATCTGTGGAGGTGCTAGGTGTCTGACCCCCACTGATCTGATATCCTAAGGGCCCTATTATACGGGCAGATAGAGCAGACCATTGTTAGGAGGGAATCGTTCCCTCTCGTTAATCGCCTGCTCGCTAGAGGAGGAGACCACTGCTATTACATCTCAGTATAGAGATGGGTGATCACTAATGCCATCACTTGCCCCTACACTGTCTCATTGTTTGCCGGCAGCAGAGCGCCTATTACACAGAGCAATCTGCTGTCGGCAAACCAGGATTTTTTTAACATGTTAAAAGATCCCGATAACCTGATGAGCGAACGTTTGGTTGTTCATCGGGTAACCGGCGGCAGTATTAGGCTAGGTCTACACGACGACATTTGGTCGCACCAATGTCGCGCAACAAGTTTTATAATGATAGTCTATGGTGTCGCACTGCGACATGCTGCGACTGCGACAGTCGCAAAAAATCCATTCGAGATGGATTTTTCTGTGAATGTCGCGTTGCAGTTGCAGCATGTCGCAGTGCGACACCATAGACTATCATTATAAAACTTGTTGCGCGACATTGGTTCAACAAAATATTGCGCAACAAATGTTGCAGTGTAGTTGTGCCCTATCTGTCGTGCGACTTATTGTCGTCGTGTAGACCTAGTCTTACACCGCCAGATGATCGCTAACAAGCGTTAATACTAACTCTCGTTAGCGGTCAACTTAACGATAATCTACCCGTTATTAGGTCCTCAGTACCTAAGTCCTGGTAAAGCCCTTTAATTAGGATTTCTGCACACACTTCATTACACTACAGCAGAGCATGCTCCACACAGACACTGAATCAGCAGGGAGCGACAGTGAAATGTGAGCATCTGCAAGCCGAGAGCTAACCTGCAGCCAGCGGAAATATAAATGCAGCTCTGAATGTGACTGTAGCATACAAGGAAGGAAAGAGCATTGCTGTTGAGTATGAGCACTCTGCCAGGTAACCCCGGCCTCAGCTCTGCTGCACATTATTCTCAATGGGGTGAGTGATTTGGAAATCTGATTGTATATAGAAAACAGAGAGGCCAGCGCACAATACAGCTTCGTCTCGCTTCTATCATGCTGCAGGCCGACTAACTGCTGCTGAAAGCGAGACGATGAAACGCCAGATTCAGACACATGACTATTGTGTGCGGAGCAGAGAGCTGATAGATCTATCTCCCCAACCTCCACTGTCTGCACAGCGCCCTGTCACAGACGTGCCTTCTTCTTGTCTAGATGCAGAGTGGCTGGGATTTTATGTCTATATCCCCTCATTTCTCATGTCTCATTCACACTATAGAATAGGCGATCAAAGATGGCCGCTGCACCACTAGAAGCATGTGACCTGTGTGGGGTGTCCTGTGTGTAGAGCAGCGGGTGCCCGCTGCCAGGGAAGCCACAAGGAACAATTCCAATAATAAATGGAGCATTCTAAACTGCACCTATTACATTCACCCCAAGACCAAGTGTTCATTTACTAACACCATTACAGGTCTGCTCCATTCACATCTAAAGCTGCATTCCCAGTGTCAAAAACCATGCCTACAACAAGAGCATCCAAACGCCTTTTAAAGAGGTCATCTAGTGTAAAGCTCTTCAGTTTTCTGAAGTATTTTGTGCTTTGTTCCTCACCATTCAAGAACTCTGCTTGCTGTCAGTGCATTCTTAGCTTTAGGCAGGGCACTGCTTAAAGAGACCGGCTGTGTATGGAGACTTTTTAGCAGTGTCTACCTGGGGAAGATAACTATCTCACTAGCGCCACCTTCTGGAAGTGGCTTCCTATGAGTCAAAAGGAAAACTGGAAAAAAAATATATATTTTGACCGCTTTTTCTGGTGCTTGCTTGGAAGGATTCAGACCCAAGTCATCGGACAGATAAGGGGTTAACTTTTATTTGCAGAGTATTCAACGTGTTTCGAGGGCTAGATTACCCTCTTCTTCAGGACTGTATACACTTATGATACCTTGATGTCTCCTGTCCTTTTTCACTGCTCCTTTACAGACAGTTCCTATTAGTCAAAGTCTAATAACAAGCCGTGGGACATGACAAGCGAAAGTAGCCAGGCTTAAAATACATCCGCAGAGAGCTGTTTTGGGTGCTTGCCCTTCATCAGTACTGCATCCAAGGCTTCACACACCCTGTCAGCCAGAATCCTACTCCGTACTGATGAGGGGCAATAACCCCTATTTTCCCTTGTCATGTTCCAAGGCTTGTAAAAAAGTTGGACTTTGACTCACAGGAAGCCACTTCCACAAGGTGGCGCAAGTGAGATAGTTCTCTTTCCGTGGGAGACACCTCTTTCCATATTCCGTACTTACAACCTCAAAGCTGCACTTTTTACACTTTGTATCTCCTGATTTTTCAGGCTTGTTTGGTTCACACCACTGAGACTATCAGAGTCCGCTACTTCATGGACAAACTTCTGGAGAACAAGAGGCCTGTAATGCTGGTGGGAAACGCAGGCACTGGGAAGTCCGTACTGGTGGGAGAGAAGTTATCATCTCTGGACCCTGATGAGTATCTAATCAAGAATGTTCCCTTCAACTACTACACCACGTCCGCCATGCTGCAAGGTAATGTCTGCGCTGTACCCCAATACCACTAGATCATTTATTGTATTTTGACCCAAAGTGCCAGCCAGTCCTCTACCCTTTTTTTTTTTACAAATCAGATCATTTTTTTTAATTATAGGCTATGTACACCTTTGGAGGCAATGTTTGTTTATGATTGTATTTTACTTATCTTTCGCTGAAAATTGTTTTTTCTATAGGTCTTAATTAAAAATATTGAGCCGTTCTGTCACAAAGGCTTAACTATTTCTAGCTGTGTGATTGGTCCTTTCACTTTCACTTTGTGCCGGCCATCTAATAAACCTTATCTCTAAACTACTGAGAGGTCATAAAAACGCATTAAAGCCACATTCTTATCAGTAAGATAAGAACTGAGCTATAATGAGTGTTTATAATGTCAGAGATCAGAGATAAGGAGCCCGTCATGTCGGGTATATAAAGCAAATGCTTTATATAAATATAGTAACATAGTACATAAGGCCGAAAAAATACATTTGTCCATCCAGTTCGGCCTGTCATCCTGCAAGTTGATCCAGAGGAAGGCAAAAAAAACCTGTGAGGTAGAAGCCAATTTTCCTCACTTTAGGGGAATAAAAATTCCTTCCCGACTCCAATCAGGCATCAGAATAACTCCCTGGATCAGCGACCCCTCTCTAGTAGCTATAGCCTGTAATATTATTACACTCCAGAAATACATCCAGGCCCCTCCTGAACTCCTTTATTGTACTCACCATCACCACCTCCTCAGGCAGAGAGCTCCATAGTCTCACTGCTCTTACCGTAAAGAATCCTCTTCTATGTTTGTGTACAAACCTTCTTTCCTCTAGACGCAGAGGATGTCCCCTCGTCACAGTCCTGGGGATAAATAGAAGATGGGATAGATCTCTGTACTGACCCTTGATATATTTATACATATTAATTAGATCTCCCCTCAGTCGTATTTTTTCTAAAGTGAATAACCCTAATTTTGATAATCTTTCAGGGTACTGTAGTTGCCCCATTCCAGTTATTACTTTAGTTGCCCTCCTCTGCACCCTCTCCAGCTCTGCTATGTCTGCTTTGTTCACTGGAGCCCAGAACTGTACACAGTACTCCATGTGTGGTCTGACTAGTGATTTGTAAAGTGGTAGGACTATGTTCTCATCACGGGCATCTATGCCCCTTTTGATGCAACCCATTATCTTATTTGCCTTGGCAGCAGCTGCCTGACACTGTTTTTTGCAGCTTAGTTTGCTGTTTATTAAAATCCCTAGATCCTTTTCCATGTCAGTGTTACCAAGTGTTTTACCATTTAATAAGTACGGGTGACTTGCATTATTCCTTCCCATGTGCATAACTTTACATTTGTCAGTGTTAAACCTCATCTGCCACTTATCTGCCCAAGCCTCCAATCTATCCAGATCACTCTTTAGTAGTATACTGTCCTCTGTAGTATATATACAGTATACTGTCCTCTGTAGTATATATACAGTATACTGTCCTCTGTAGTATATACAGTATACTGTCCTCTGTAGTATATATACAGTATACTGCCCTCTGTAGTATATATACAGTATACTGTCCTCTGTAGTATATACAGTATACTGTCCTCTGTAGTGTATATACAGTATACTGTCCTCTGTAGTATATATACACAGTATACTGTCCTCTGTAGTATATATACAGTATACTGCCCTCTGTAGTGTATATACAGTATACTGTCCTCTGTAGTATATATACACAGTATACTGTCCTCTGTAGTGTATATACAGTATACTGTCCTCTGTAGTATATATACACAGTATACTGTCCTCTGTAGTATATATACAGTATACTGTCCTCTTCAGTGTTAATTACTTTACACAGTTTAGTGTCATCTGCACAAATTGATATTTTACTATGCAAGCCTTCTACAAGATCATTAATAAATATATTGAAGAGAATAGGGCCCAATACTGACCCCTGAGGTACTCCACTAGTGACAGTGACCCAATCTGAGTATTTACCATTAATAACCACTCTCTGTTTTCTATCACTGAGCCAGTTACTTACCCACATACAGACGTTTTCTCCTAGTCCGAGCATTCTCATTTTATATACTAACCTTTTATGTGGTACAGTGTCAAATGCTTTGGAGAAGTCCAGATACACGACATCCATTGATTCGCCGCTGTCAAGTCTAGAACTTACCTCCTCATAGAAACTGATTAAATTAGTCTGACATGACCGATCCCTCATGAAGCCATGCTGATATGGCGTTATTTGCTTATTTCCGTTAAGATGCTCTAACATAGCATCTCTCAGAAAACCTTCAAACAGTTTACCCACAACAGATGTTAAACTTACCGGCCTATAGTTTCCAGGCTCTGTTTTTGGACCCTTTTTGAATATTGGCACCACATTTGCCATGCGCCAATCCTGTGGGACATTCCCTGTCAGTATAGAATCTGCAAATATCAGAAATAAGGGTCTGGCTATGACATTACTTAGGATACCTTAGGATACAGGGGTGTATGCCATCCGGTCCTGGCGTTTTGTCTATTTTAATCTTTTTAAGTCGCTGTTGCACTTCTTCCTGGGTCAGACAGGACACTTTTAATGGGGAATTTATTTCAACATTCGGCATGTCATCTGACAGTTTATTTTCCTCAGTGAATACATTGGAGAAAAAAATATTTAACAGCTTTGCTTTCTCCTCGTCGCTCTCTGCGACTCCCCCCTCATTAATATATAAAAAAAAAATACAGTGAATATAAATCAACATTGCTCTTAAAGGCAATGAATCCCCATTATAACTAAAATAAGTAGATATAACTATTTAAACTTATGAAAAAGCACAACAGTCAGCTCTCCAGATGACGGAAAAGACAGAAAATACACAGGCTGCTACTAGAGCATCTCAACTCTGTACAGAAAAAAGGACTCCATACTTTTAATAAAGACCAATTGAAAAAGTGATTTTTAGCTCAAAATGAGTACAATGGAATCATAAAGAAAATGCCCCAAAAGTGTCCATAGCCTTTAAACATTTTTTCAATAAATCTACAAACACATTTTATCTTCAAATATATTCCCTTCTCCATTCGAAGCACAACATTCACTCTGTTAACAAATTTAGAAGTGGCAGACGGGCTGGGTTGAATCTAATACCGAGCAGTTGAAATATAAGAGTCTGTTGTCACGAGGGTGTCACGACCTATCGCTGACCCTGTTGTGCCTGGGATCAGAAGGTTGCAGCGGGTGGCTACTCGCTCGGTTTCAAGAGATCGCTCCATGACCTGGTGGTGTGAATGGATTCCGGTCCAGGTTTTCCTGCTTTGGTTTGCGATCCTTTTTGTCACATTTAGGAATCTGTAGCTTTTGCTTTCAGCTGTTCTTTGTCAGCCGCTCCCAGCTACTATATATTCTCCCTTTCTGCTTCCCATGTTGCCAGATATAGACCTTCTTTCCAGATATTCTATTCTGACTTCTGGTGGAGTTGGAGTTGCTGTAGAGGTGTTGGAACTGGTGCTGTCGGATCTCCGGTTCTCTCCTGTTTGTTCTCTCCCTTCGAGGATTGTTTGTGTTGTTTGTAATTTCCCTGTTGTTACCCTAAGTGTCAGTGGTGAGGGCTAGTGCTCCCACCTCCCTACTCACTACCTAGGGCTTATTTCAGGGTAAGCCAGGGACGAGGCACGTGATCGGCGTACGGGTAAGCAACCCGTCTAGGGACATCAGGGCAGCCAGGTGCCAGTGCTAGGTGAGTTAGGGGTCACCACCTTAGTGAAAGGGTTCTCCCCTTCCCTCCCCTCTGCGTCGCACGTCTGTTATCTGCCATATCAGACGTGATATCTGTATTCTTAAATTTGTGATCAGTTCCCAGACACAAGATCCTAAAATACATAATATACATGTTTTAGGTCCAAAGGGAACATGTATCCGATTAGCATCCCAAGTAGTACTCGGGACTCCTGTCTAAAATTCAGATAGTCGTGGACACTCCCACATCATGTGGTGTGACAAATGTTAGGCCTCACAAACCAACAATCTGGGCGTAAGAGCTAGAACTTCATTCCATGATCCACAGGTACTACCACCTTCCCTGTAGAATCACTAAGTAGATGTTTATAAATCACAGATATAAGACTTTTCGTATTTCCCTGAGACAGTGGGGCACAAAGCACATTAAGTATTTGCGCCTGTTTTTAGTTTAAAAAAATGCTGTTTTAGACAATCTTAGGGTTCATTCACACGTACGTAGTGTATTGCGGATTCCATTCACATGTCCATAGTGTATTGCAGATCCGCAATACACCCGGCCGGCACCCCCCATAGAACTGCCTATTCTTGTCCGCAATTGCGGACAAGAATAGGACACGTTCTATTTTTGTGCGGAGCCGCGGCCTGGAAGTTCGGGGCCGAAGCCCGGAAGTTTGGCCCCGCTCTTCGGAAATGCGGATGCGAAGAGCACATAGTGTGCGCTCCCTATCTCTTCCAGCCCCATAGAGAATAAATAGGTCCGCACCCTTTCCCGATATTGTGGAACGGATGCAGACCCATTTGCGGACGTGTGAATGGACCCTTATTTTTTTTAGCTGCATTTAATACTGAAATTGTGCTTTTACACCACGTTCACCTATTTTGATCATTTAGACTAATTCAGAAGTTGTACATTTTCTAACCTTTGCAACTTTTTTTTACAACCTATATATGTAGGTTCGCCTTTTATTGCTCCTGAATTTGGTGCAAAACAGTCCAATTTCTGCTCCACTCCAGGCTGGCGTACTGTTAGAGTAGTGAAGTGCGACTTTTTTTTTGCATTAAAAGTCTCACTTTTCCGGAGATGTGACTTTTCCCCACAAAGTTGCGACTTTTTTCATGTGGAAATAAATTAGACCAGTCTAAGTAAATATGAACCTGTCGTACTGGAAATCAACCACCAGAGGTCAGACTAATACCAATATGGTCTAATTCATCAACGGCTATGCCACTTTTAATAAATACTCGGCAAGACAGACAAATGAAATACACTTGACTAATTTTACGCCTTGATAAATGTGCCCCCCCGTCCTTCTGTATCTGATGTAAATATACCACTCCCTTCTCCCATGGGGAGAACCCCTCCAGATGGAATATTTCTGTCAGGTTAGGGTTACACCACAATGGAGTTGCTTGAGTAAAACCTTCAACTTGTAGTAAGTCTCTGAAACTGCGCCACACCCTGCACAGCCAGGAGAGTCGGAAGCAGTTAGACCACCTGTCAGGACCCTTTACCCTGTAATATGGGACTCTAGCTCCACTGTGGGACCCACGCTAGGAAGCTGGCACCACCCCTTTAAATGTTGTATTTCAGAAGCTATTAAATAAAGCCAGGGGTTCTGGATGGAAAGTCTGCCTGAATCTGATCCTCTCAGGGATCTACACCGGGGAGTTGTGTAGGACTCACCATTTTAAGGAGATTACTTCTTCCCACCGCCGTCATGGGTGACTTGCACCAGGTATTGATTTTGCCTACAAAACTAAGCAGAAGTGGGTCAGCATTTCCCGGGATCAGAGGATTTATTAATGCCTACACCTGTAATTGCACAGCGGATAATGAGAAGTCAGGAGGCACAAGTTCCAGTGGAAGAAGGATTGATGGTGAGGACTGACCTAGTACCAAAGTCTGCAATAAGGGGGAGAAAGGATATTTTGAAATCCCCAACATGAACTAGCATATCGTCCGCGTATAGAGACACGTACTCCTCGCACACCCCTGCAGGAAAACCGAGGAGATGCAGAGAGGACCTAATTAAACACGTTAGTGACTCAATAGCAAAAGAGGAGAGGCGGGAGAGGACAACCTTGTCGAGTACCCCTCTCCTGTCTGAAGTGCTGCCATTAGCCCAGATCCTAGCTACGGGAAGCAGATATAATAGTTCCACACAGGAGAGAAAGACATTCCCAAAGCCCATGACCCTCAACACTGCCCATAGATATTGCCATTCACCGACCTTAGATGCATCTAGTGAGTGGATTGCCCGAAAACCAGTAGTCTCAGAATATTAATAGTCTCCTTACGTTGACCGAGGTAGATTTATCGAGCATAAAGCCGGCTTGGTCCTCATGTATAATGGGTAGAACTTTGGCTAAAGTCTTAACATCCGGTGTGAATAAAGAGAGAGGTCGATAAGAGTCGGGGAGTGTCGGGTCTTTCCCGGGCTTGTGCAGTACATCAGTGATCGCCCCGCTTAGGGAATCTGCAATACTCTCTCCTTTAAAGCCTCAATAAACACCATCAATAGTTAAGGTAACAAAATATCTTTAGATTTTTTTAAAAACTCCACGAGGAGTCTATCCACACCAGGGGCTTTTTCATTAGGGGACCTTTTGAGCTTCAGTGTCATTATCCTGTACCCCAAGTGTCATTGTCATTATCCTGTACCCCAAGTGTCATTGTCATTATCCTGTACCCCGAGTGTCAGTGTCATTATCCTGTACCCCAAGTGTCAGTGTCATTATCCTGTACCCCGAGTGTCAGCGTCATTATCCTGTACCCCAAGTGTCAGTGTCATTATCCTGTACCCCAAGTGTCAGTGTCATTATCCTGTACCCCAAGTGTCAGCGTCATTATCCTGTACCCCAAGTGTCAGTGTCATTATCCTGTACGCCAAGTGTCAGTGTCATTATCCTGTACCCCAAGTGTCAGTGTCATTATCCCGTACCCCAAGTGTCAGTGTCATTATCCTGTACCCCAAGTCTCAGTGTCATTATCCTGTACCCCAAGTGTCAGTGTCATTATCCCGTACCCCAAGTGTCGGTGTCATTATCCCGTACCCCAAGTGTCAGTGTCCTTATCCTGTACCCCAAGTGCCAGTGTCCTTATCCTGTACCCCAAGTGCCAGTGTCCTTATCCTGTACCCCAAGTGCCAGTGTCATTATCCTGTACCCCAAATCTCAGTGTCCTTATCCTGTACCCCAAGTCTCAGTGTCATTATCCCGTGCCCCAAGTGTCAGTGTCATTATCCTTTAGTGTCATTATGTTTTACCACCAATCTCAGGGTCTCTTCCGGTACCCTAGTTCACATATACACTAAAATGACAATATAGGCTTTAAGTCCTGCTCCCCCCCCCCCCCCCCTTCACACGAGTGACAGCTCGGCTTCTAAGGCTTCTTCATTAAGTGATTTGTTCCTCATTTCAACTCTTTGCACAAATGTAGGTTAAGGTCCCGAATGAGGAGCACACCACATCCTCAGCTCACAGCGGGCACCAGGTATCTGCTTAGTCTGTGCTTTTTGCTTCATTCTGCAGATCTGAAACTTAGCCGCAATATTCTTTATGAGCCCCTGGCAGACATACCACTGCCTTAATTTGGAGCGCGCTCATGTTACTGTCTGGAAGAACATCACACACTCGAGAGGCAAAGAAAACCTGAACTTCACAAAAAATCATAATTACATTCAATTTGCTCAACAAACAGCAAAAACCGAGACACAGTTCATTAAAAGCAGAATCTCATGAGTCCAACAAGTCACCGGTCTCCTGTCTTAATTCACAGCTCTGAGGAAAGGTCAAAATCTACACGTGGAATATGTTTTTCATCTCATTTGGTTCATGTTCTTCTTATCAGCTATTCACTGTTATATTCAGAAGAATGTTTAATGTTAAAACTACAAGATTCAACCAGAATATGACTACTATAATACTGCCTCCTATGTACAAGAATATAACTACTATAATACTGTCTCCTATGTACAATAATATAACTACTATAATACTGCCTCCTATGTACAAGAATATAACTACTATAATACTGTCTCCTATGTACAATAATATAAATACTATAATACTGCTCCTATGTACAAGAATATAACTACTATAATACTGCCTCCTATGTACAAGAATATAACTACTATAATACTGCCTCCTATGTACAAGAATATAACTACTATAATACTGCTCCTATGTACAAGAATATAACTACTATAATACTGCTCCTATGTACAAGAATATAACTACTATAATACTGCTCCTATGTACAAGAATATAACTACTATAATACTGTTCCTATGTACAAGAATATAACTACTATAATACTTCCTCCTATGTACAAGAATATAACTACTATAATACTGCTCCTATGTACAAGAATATAACTACTATAATACTGCTCCTATGTACAAGAATATAACTACTATAATACTGCCCCCTATGTACAAGAATATAACTACTATAATACTGCTCCTATGTACAATAATATAACTACTATAATACTGCTCCTATGTAGAAGATTATAACTACTATAATACTGCTCCTATGTACAATAATATAACTACTATAATACTGCTCCTATGTACAATAATATAACTACTATAATACTGCTCCTATGTACAAGAATATAACTACTATAATACTGCTCCTATGTACAAGAATATAACTACTATAATACTGCCTTCTATGTACAAGAATATAACTACTATAATACTGCTCCTATGTACAAGAATATAACTACTTTAATAGTGCCTCCTATGTACAAGAATATAACTACTATAATACTGCCTCCTATGTACAAGAATATAACTACTATAATACTGCTTCTATGTACAAGAATATAACTACTATAATACTGCTCCTTTGTATAAGAATATAACTACTATAATACTGCTCCTATGTACAAGAATATAACTACTATAATACTGCCTCCTATGTACAAGAATATAACTACTATAATACTGCTCCTATGTACAAGACTATAACTACTATAATACTGCTCCTATGTACAAAAATATAACTACTATAATACTGCTCCTATGTACAAGAATATAACTACTATAATACTGCTCCTATGTACAAGAATATAACTACTATAATACTGCTCCTATGTACAAGAATATAACTACTATAATACTGCCTCCTATGTACAAGAATATAACTCTATAATACTGCTCCTATGTACAATAATATAACTACAATAATACTGCTCCTATGTAGAAGATTATAACTACTATAATACTGCTCCTATGTACAATAATATAACTACTATAATACTGCTCCTATGTACAAGAATGTAACTACTATAATAGTGCCTCCTATGTACAAGAATATAACTACTATAATACTGCCTCCTATGTACAAGAATATAACTACTATAATACTGCTCCTATGTACAAGAATATAACTACTATAATACTGCCTCCTATGTACAAGAATATAACACTATAATACTGCTCCTATGTACAATAATATAACTACAATAATACTGCTCCTATGTAGAAGATTATAACTACTATCATACTGCTCCTATGTACAATAATATAACTACTATAATACTGCTCCTATGTACAATAATATAACTACTATAATACTGCTCCTATGTACAAGAATGTAACTACTATAATAGTGCCTCCTATGTACAAGAATATAACTACTATAATACTGCCTCCTATGTACAAGAATATAACTACTATAATACTGCCTCCTATGTACAAGAATATAACTACTATAATACTGCTTCTATGTACAAGAATATAACTACTATATTACTGCTCCTATGTACAAGAATATAACTACTATAATACTGCTCCTATATACAAGAATATAACTACTATAATACTGCTCCTATGTACAAGAATATAACTACTATAATACTGCTTCCTATGTACAAGAATATAACTACTATAATACTGCTCCTATGTACAAGAATATAACTACTATAATACTGCCTCCTATGTACAAGAATATAACTACTATAATACTGCTTCTATGTACAAGAATATAACTACTATAATACTGCCTCCTATGTACAAGAATATAACTACTATAATACTGCTCCTATGTACAGTAATATAACTACTATAATACTGTTCCTATGTACAAGAATATAACTACTATAATAATGCTCCTATGTACAGTAATATAACTACTATAATACTGTTCCTATGTACAAGAATATAACTACTATAATACTGCTCCTATGTAAAAGAATATAACGATGAGTATTAGGCAGTATTACATACTTTTGCAGTAAGTTAATTATTTTCTATTATAAATATATTCTTGGATTTTGTACCGTTTTTTAGGAGAAATTATATCATTAATATTATTTTAGATTCGCTCTGCGTTTGTGTCCAGACTCCATCATTATAAGATCGTACTATAGTGATCTGGTTCTATCATCACTTTGTCTCCCTGTCCAGGCTCCAGACTTCCTGTACATGTAACACGGAGCGATGCCCTGTGTGGTATATACCGTATATCTAACGTCTTACAATATCTTCCTCTCCAGCCATCCTAGAGAAGCCATTGGAGAAGAAATCCGGTCGGAACTACGGGCCCCCGGGAACCAAGAAACTTATCTACTTTATTGATGATATGAACATGCCGGAGGTGGACACGTATGGCACCGTGCAGCCGCACACGCTGATCCGACAACACATGGACTACGGCCACTGGTAATCAGCAATGTGCTGGTAATAACATTCAGTCTGCTCTGACTGCTCACAGCTGATGCACTGTTACAATGTATTACTGCAGACAGTCTACAAGCAGGAGCATGCCGCACTGTTTTGTCCTAGACTGCGGACACATTATACAGGGAGACATTATAACAAACTCATCAGCTGTGTCAATGAATGCATCATCATTAGCACAATCCTCTCTCCTGTCCTGATAGTCTGTTACAGTTTGTCAGTGCAGGTAAAATACATCAGTCTGGATTTTGGCTGTTGCGTTCTCAGATGATTGGGTAGACTTGATTCCGTACAACATAAAGTACCTTATTTTTCACTCTATAAGACGCACCTGCTCGTTAGATACACCTAGGTTTTAGAGGAGGAAAATAAGAAAAATCTATTTTTCACCAGACCCCCAATGTTAATAAGACCCCCAATCAGACCTCAGATCAGACCCCCAATCAGACCTCAGATCAGACCCCCAATCAGACCTCAGATCAGACATCCAATGTTAATAAGACCCCCAATCAGACCTCAGATTAGACCCCCAATGTTAATAAGACCCCCAATCATACCTCAGATCAGACACCCAATGTTAATAAGACCTCAGATCAGACACCCAATGTTAAAAAGACCCCCAATCAGACCTCAGATCAGACATCCAGTGTTAATAAGACCGCCAATCAGACCTCAGATCAGACATCCAGTGTTAATAAGACCGCCAATCAGACCTCAGATCAGACACCCAATGTTAATAAGACCCCCAATCAGACCTCAGATCAGACACCCAATGTTAATAAGACTCCCAATCAGACCTTAGATCAGACACCCAATGTTAATAAGACTCCCAATCAGACCTTAGATCAGACACCCAATGTTAATAAGACCCCCAAACAGACCTCAGATCAGACATCCAATGTTAATAAGACCCCCAATCAGACCTCAGATCAGACACCCAATGTTAATAAGACCCCCAAACAGACCTCAGATCAGACATCCAATGTTAATAAGACACCCAATGTTAATAAGACCCAATTCAGGCCTCAGCTCAGACCCCCAGTGTGAAAAAGACTCCCATTTAGACCTCAGATCAGAACCCCAATGGGAATGGCCCCCATTCAGACCTCAGTTCAGACCCCATACTCACAGTAGACAAAAAATAATATCAACTTACCTCTCCTGCTCCAGATTCCGCTGCTCCTGAGATCCAGCTGCTGCTGTGCAGTGACCTGTGCGCAGGTCACAGCACAGTGTGCGGAGCTCTACAGGAGAAGTCCAGGAAGCGGTGAGTACAGAGCCAGCACGGGGAGCGCTACAGTCACCGATCCCCGGTCCTCCTGTACTAATGGGCGGGTGTATCAGTATTTGGCCCATAAGATGCATTGAAATTTCCCCCACACACACTTTCGAGGGAAAAATGCGTTTGTAAGGCGAAAAATAAGTTCTCTTATATGTAGGGATGAGCGAATCGACTTCGGATGAAACATCTGAAGTCAATTCGCATAAAACTTTGTTCCAATACTGTACGGAGCAGGAGCTCCACACAGTATTAGAATGTATTGGAACCTTGGAACCGAACCCGAGTTCGGGAAATGTTTTTTTTACAATACAAATTAATTTATGAAGTTATTATGCAAGACTTCACAAAGTAATAACTTCTGCTCATCAGAGCCAATACATTCTCATACTGTATGGAGCTCCTGCAACACAAAGTTTCATGCGAATCGTCTTTGAATGTTTCATCCGAAGTCGATTCGCTCATCCCTAATTCTAAGGTTGTTGATCCCGCAAACTCTTTCCGTAAACCGCACTAAAGTGTTTCACTTTCATTGTAGGTACGACCGGACCAAGCTGGCCATGAAAGAGATAATGAACGTCCAGTACGTGTCCTGTATGAACCCCACCTCCGGCAGCTTCACCATCAACCCCCGGCTGCAGGTCAGATACTGCATCCTGCTGATCCACAGCTAGATATAGGGGTTAAATCTGTGGGGTCCAACTGCTGGGACCCCCACTGATCATAAGAACAGGGGTTCTCTGTCCCCCATTTATTGGAGCGATGGTCGATAAGGCACATCAAAAGGCCATTAATGTTTATGGGATTGGTGGAGATAGCTGAGCGCCGTTCTCTTCTGTCAGGATCAGAACATGATGGGAAGTGTAGTGCTGTATGCCTTTGTAAGACTTCATCACAGGATTAGATACTGCAGCTCAGCAGACAGTATCACACAGGATAGGATTAGATACACAGCTCAGCATGCAGTATCACACAGGACAGGATTAGATACACAGCTCAGCAGACAGTATCACACAGGATAGGATTAGATACACAGCTCAGCAGACAGTATCACACAGGATAGGATTAGATACACAGCTCAGCAGACAGTATCACACAGGATAGGATTAGATGCACAGTTCAGCAGGCAGTATCACACAGGATAGGATTAGATACACAGCTCAGCAGACAGTATCACAGGATAGGATTAGATACACAGCTCAGCAGACAGTATCACACAGGATAGGATTAGATACACAGCTCAGCAGGCAGTATCACACAGGATAGGATTAGATACACAGCTCAGCAGACAGTATCACACAGGGTAGGATTAGATACACAGCTCAGCAGACAGTATCACACAGGATAGGATTAGATATACAGCTCAGCAGGCAGTATCACACAGGAGAGGATTAGATACACAGCTCAGCAGACAGTATCACACAGGATAGGATTAGATACACAGCTCAGCAGACAGTATCACACATGATAGGATTAGATACACAGCTCTGCATGCAGTATAACACAGGATAGGATTAGATACACAGCTCAGCAGACAGTATCACACAGGATAGGATTAGATACACAGCTCAGCAGACAGTATCACACAGGATAGGATTAGATACACAGCTCAGCAGGCTGTATCACACAGGATGGGATTAGATACACAGCTCAGAAGACAGTATCACACAGGATAGGATTAGATACACAGCTCAGCAGGCAGTATCACACAGGATAGGATTAGATACACGGCTCAGCAGACAGTATCACACAGGATAGGATTAGATACACAGCTCAGCAGACAGTATCACACAGGATAGGATTAGATACACAGCTTAGCAGGCTGTATCACACAGGATGGGATTAGATACATGGCTCACTAGACAGTATCACATATGATAGGATTAGATACACAGCTCAGTAGGCAGTATCACACAGGATAGGATTAGATACACAGCTCAGCAGACTGTATCACACAGGATAGGATTAGATACACAGCTCAGCAGACTGTATCACACAAGATAGGATTAGATACACAGCTCAGCAGACAGTATCACACAGGATAGGATTAGATACACAGCTCAGCAGACAGTATCACACAGGATAGGATTAGATACACAGCTTAGCAGGCTGTATCACACAGGATGGGATTAGATACATGGCTCACTAGACAGTATCACATATGATAGGATTAGATACACAGCTCAGTAGGCAGTATCACACAATATAAATGTTGAGTCTTTTATGTCACTTCTTATCTAATATGAAGCATTGTGTTTGTCTCCCTGCAGAGACATTTCAGTGTGTTTGCGCTGTCCTTCCCTGGCACGGATGCCCTCTCTACCATCTACAGCACCATCCTGACTCAACACTTGAAGGTGGGCAACTTCCCTGCCGCCCTGCAGAAGAGCACGCAGCAGCTGATCAGCCTGGCGCTGTCCCTGCACCAGAAAGTCACCTCCACCTTCCTGCCCACCGCCATCAAGTTCCACTACATCTTCAACCTGCGAGACCTGTCCAACATCTTCCAGGTGAGCCTTGTGTCCTCGGAGCCTCCATCCTCTCTTTCCAGCGAGGCCAAAAAATGAGGAGTTGAGGTCTTACATGATACCATGTGTGATGGGGTGGGCACAGACACTACATGGAAACTGATTAGGGAGGTCTGGGCATCTAGAGATAAAATTCAGCTTCATAGATAATGAGGGATGAACAGAGACAAAAAAAATGTCATTTCCATTTTCTAGATCTCTGGTTCAGTGCTCTCATTAAGAGAAACAGAGAGTATTGCAGGTTTGATACCTTTTAACCCCTTCCCGACCAGCGCCGTAATAGCACGGTGCTGTGGGAAGTGACTTCCCGACCAGCGCCGTAGTACTACGGTGCGCTGATCGGGCGGGTGCAGGAGCTGTTTTCGCCCGTTCCGCTGCAAGGGACCAGCTGTTCCCATTAGCCGGACCCCTACTGTATGCGATGGCATCAGTGAAAACACAGATGCCGGCGCAATAAACCTCACTATGCCGCGGTCAGCGCTGACCGCGGGGTGTGTGGACAGAGGGATCTCCCTCCCCTTTCCCATTGGGTCCCCACGCTGCTGTGACGGGGACCCGATGGCAGGGAAGGCAGCCCGATGCTAGTCACAGGCATCGTGGCTGCCTTCCGTGACAGCCCCCTGGATCTCACAGGCAGGAAGCTGTAACCCTGGGTTCACACCTGAGCGTTCGTGATGGAGCGCTCTGTATGCGCGATTGTACCGGCGTTTGCAATCGCACATACAGAGACAAGCGAACGCCCATTGTCGCGCGTTCCCGAAAGTCTATGTATGGGAACGCGCGATAAGACGCCCCAAAGAAGCTCATGTACTTCTTGGGGCGTCGGGCGTTTTACAGTGCCACATTTTGTCTAAAACTGGCCCTGGGTGGAAGCTGTCCCATTTGAGGTATGTAGACCGATCAATAGGTTTTCAATACAGGGATATCTGTATTGAGCCGTCTTGAAGTTTTATGGTGGTGATCAAAAAGCTGACTTCTGTGTGTGAATAGTTGAGGGTCAGGTTTATGGTGGGATGGAATTTGTTGAATTGTTCATGAAATTTTATCAGTTCATGTTCAGAGTCGGTCCAGATTATTAGGATGTCATCAATGAAATGGAAGTAGGCCAAGGGTTTTTTGAGGCAGGATGCCAAAAATTGGATTTTTTGTACTCACCGTAAAATCCTTTTCTCGTAGTAGGCATTGGGGGACACAGCACCACGGGTATATGTCCAACTACCACTAGGAGGCACTAGACACAAAAAGTGTTGGCTCCTCCCAGGTGGGCTATACCCTCTCCACAGGCACGAGGCTATTCAGTTTGTACCAAAAGCAGTAGGAGAGAGAAGAAAAGCAAGGAACCAACAACTCCCGTACCGGGAAAGATCAAGAGACCAGCCCGGAGAAGCGGAAGAAAAAACATAGGGAGGGATCTGTGTCCCCCAATGCCTACTACGAGAAAAGGATTTTACGGTGAGTACAAAAAATCCAATTTTCTCGTGCATGGCATTGGGGGACACAGCACCATGGGACGTCCCAAAGCAGTCCCTGAGGGAGGGAAAAGAAGAGACGCGCCACCGGTTGGGCATACAGGTGCAGGAGAACCATGTGACCCAACGGGAAAAAACACGAGATGGGCAAGAGGTTCCATAACAAGGAAGAAACCTCAGAAGAAGCAGGGAAGACTGCCAGCACCCCAGGACAAATGACTGGAAGAAAATCCCAAATGCAAGAAGGTGGCAAAAGGAAACAGAGCGCAGCCAAGGGCTGGAGAAAAAATTAGGACAGCACCGCGTGGTGAAACTACCCAACGCTCTACATTGTTCCAGACCCAAAAAAACCTGTGGCCATCCCCTGAAAGGCCAGGGGAGAAAAGAAACAGGGAAGCACTGAAAACCAAACGAGTGGGGGAGCCATAGCAAGGCTCACATGTGAAGGGAGGGGACTCCCCTCACCGCAAGGCCAGGAAAGAAGCTAAGCGCCCCATGTAAAGGTGAAAACCCAAGGCTGCTAGAGGAAACCGCCAACCCTGGAGAAGGAGGGGGTTGTAGGTAAAAAACCAGGAAAAGAACGATAGCTCCTGCGTCCCCAAAAACAGGAGACGAGGCGCAAGCCTCCGAAAACAAGATATCACCGTGAAGCGCAAGACCAGAGGAAACACTGGGCATGTGAAGTAGCATGGAAAAAAGAAGCCAGATACAGGCCAGGCAACCTCGGCAGGACACACTGGACTGAGAGACATGGGAGTAGAAGGAGAGCACTCCAAAAAACCTAAAGAGGAAAGGTCCTACAACAGGAGGAGGTCCCTCCCGAAGGAGACCATACGGTGGAACTGCAAACCGCAGCACTAAACCACTCAATACCAGGTACTTGACGTGGGAGGCTGGAAAAAGAGACACAAATCCCAAGAGGACCTCAAATGAACAGGGACAGGGACTCCAGAAAGGAGTACCCAGTATGGGCTCACAAGGAACCAGAAGCTGAACCACCAGAAGACAACGCAAGCCAGAATATCCAGGAAAGGCGAAAAGAAACCACCATAGGGGAAGGGGCATAGGCCATGGACAACTAGCCGTACCAAGAATATTGACCAGCAAACCTTAAACATTGTCCCAGAGAGGGCAAGTACAGCAGCTCGGGATGTACCACAAAACGACAGACATCCATATGCATAAGGAATGCAGAAGTCGCCATGAAAAAACCGGGGTAGCCTACATAGAAATGTAGAAACCAGCTGCGACCGGCATACAGAAAACTTCCAGGGGGGAGAAAGCACCAGACAGGTGCAGACGACGGCAAGGTCCAAGAGGACTGCCCCTCCGCCATGTAGCACAACTAAGCAGAAAATACAAGGGAATACCGAAAACACCTGGACCCAAAAGGAACTACGGGGCCCTGTCCGATACCAGAGCAAGCAGCTGAAAATTCAGACAGGTGTGTGTGGCGCTCAGAGGTCCTGTCCTTGACCCATCAGGGAGGACGTCCAGCAATGATAAAAGCCGTGGACCCAGAAGGATTCCGTGTGGCGGACATCCAGCGATGACAGAAAACCGCAGCCGCGGCCGATGCCACCAGCTACGTGTCCAAACAAGGTAGAAGATCCAGTGGAGATCCTTGTACTTCACCAGGAATGGGCCGCTCAGCAATTAGGAAACAACGCGAGTACTCCCCTATAACATGGGGTAACGCGGAGCACAGCATACCGTAGTACCGTAAAGAGAAGGCAAGAGCAACTACAGCACGAAGGCCAACAACCACCTGGCCACGGAGTAGGGAGCGTGGTTGAATGAGGACCACCCGCCGGATCAGACAGATCAGTCATATACTGGAGCTACCAGAAGTAGCAGTAGACCGACAAGGTGGGGGTTGGGCTGGCCCACACCTGCCAGACATGGAAACCATGCACACGCTGAACGAAGGGGGCCTGGTGCAGACAGTGCCTTGAGAGGTAGAAGGAGACCAATGAGCGCGACAGTAAAGGAGTGGCAGATGTATGGAAGAACCAAATGGATGGAACCAACATCCGCAGCACAGATTAGAACCCGTGGGCAGAAAACACCCAGTGATACAGAAACTGTCTGAGCTACAGACCGCACCACAGGGCCCAGCGCTTGGGGTACTACAAACACACGCCTAAAATATGGGGAAAGTGGCTGCATGTTGCCAACTAAGGAGAGTGGAAACATAGCCACAGCATCTGGGAATGAGACAGCATACGGAGGGTACAGGTACACAACCTGTAAAGTAGAAATATGGCTGTGTTAGAGGAACTACATTTAAGATCGAAGCAATGTGGCCGCATGGTGCACCCTAGACCCAGAGAGGTGCAACAGCAACCGCGTTAACAATGGAACCCAGTAGGGCCGCACGGTACCACAAAGAACAAGACAGGTGCACACCACAATCAGGTAGGTGCAATGGCAACAGAAACAGGGCCGCATAGCACACCCTAGAAGCCAGACAGGTTGAACGGCTGCAGCATCGGAGACGGTTCAGGGACTCTACCCATGAAGGGAGTAAGATGGCCGTTTGGTGCACACTATGATGAGGTAGGTGCAATGGCCACGGCAATAGGAGGAGGCCTCAATATCTCGTCCTGTAAGGAGAGAAAATGCCACATGGAACACCATAAAGCCGGACAGGAGGAACGGCTACCGCATCCGGAGATGGCTCAGGTACTCCACCTGTTAAGGGATCAAGGCGGCAGGGAACAGACAGGTAACTGAACCGGACAGGGGCAATTCTACGGCAATTGAAAGTGGCCTCTATATTCCGCCCGTAGGGAGAAATGTTGCCGCATGGAACACAACAGAGCCCGCCAGAGGTATCGGCTACAGCACCGGTGATGGCGTAGGTACTCTACCTGTGAAGGAAGCAAATTGGCTGGGAACAGACAGGCGCAATTGCAGCGGCAATTAAAGGCAGCCTGTATATCTCGCCAGGAAGGGAGAAATAGTGTCGCATGGAACACCATAGCGCCAAGCCAGGGGAATCGGCTACAGCATCAGGAGATGGTGTAGGTACTCCACCTATGACAGGAGCAAAGTGGCTGGGAACAGACAGGTGCAATTGCAACGGCAATTGAAGCGACCTGTATATCTCACCCGGAAGGGAGAAATAGTGCTGTATGGAACACCATAGAGCCAGCCAGGAGTAATGGCTCCTGTAGGTACACTACCTAAGAAAAGGGGCAAGGCGGCTGTACAATTGCTCTGAACTCACCAACCTACAGGAGGCGATAGCCGAGCTAACCGCTTGCCCAGAACAGGAACTCCCTGTAATGAGGTAGAGTGGCGAACACCAACACCAGGATGGGAACCCCACGGAAACACTCTCAAATGTGTAGAGGATAGCCCCTGGTATAGGGGAACCAGGAAGGCTTGTCAGGGACAGCCTATGGCAGTGGTGCAGGAACCCCCCTGTTAAGGAGAAGGCGTACGTATCAGACACCGGGTAGGTGACTCAGTATGCTAAACACGGGGACGGCTGCCTTACCTGTGCGGTTGAATACCTGTGCGGTCAGGGGAGCACCATCCGAAAATCCACTAGAGGGGATACCAACCCTGTTTAGGTAGGAGAGGTTCCTCCGTGCACGTAGTCTTGACCTCCCAGAGGGCTTCTATATGGAGGAAGACCGCCTGATGCTCTGTTCCGAGGGAATCGGTGCAGAGGTGTCCCCAGAGGCAACGGATGGGGTGACAGGAAGGATTCGTCACCAGCCTCAGGCCTGTCCTGGGGGGGATCCGAGGATGCCGAGGAGGGGTGGGACCCCGTTGAGACCACCCGAGGGTGTACTGTGAGCTACCCCTCGCCGAACCCGGGTGCAGGTACCCCTAACTGAGCATGCCCCATCTGCAGGGAGGACCCTGGGAGGGCAGAGGTGGCCGCAATTTGGGTTGGTAGCGTTCCAGCGACACTGCCAAGGAGAGTCGGCCAAGGTTCCCATGGCATTGACACGGAGGGACCCATTCATGGGGAACCTACACAAAAAGATTGTTCAGGGAAAACAATGGGATCTGGGAAGAGGTACTGCACACCAGCAGGGACAGGATGACCACATGGCAGCCATTGTAGACAGCGGACGCACGTGAAAACACGTGGCGACCGAGGAGCTGTTGGGAGAAGAGATGCTCAAAAAGCAGCCAGCAGAGGCTGTCTATCCTGACCCGGACGCAGTGTTCCCCCAAAGAGGTGCAGCAGCAGCTGTTCCCCAAAAAAGAGGTGGTCAGTAGGGCTGCAGGGGACATGAAGCAATCGAGGGGTTAACCACCCCCTCCAACAGAAAAAACATGTTAGCCCAGGAAAGGGTGAGGAGATAGCTCCTCCCGAGGGCCGGGCGGGGCTCAGAAAAGCCCGGGAAGCAAGGGGGAGGGGCCGGGAAGATTGCGGCCTAGCAGGCCCAAAAGCCGGGGCCTCGATTTATGAGGTGGCCGGGAATGGAGCAAGGGGGGCGGGGCGAACCGCGGCCGACAGAGGGCCCACCGAACCATAAAAATAGGTGAGTAGGGTAGGGGGGGAGAAGCGACACCTGGGGATAGGCAGATCAGGGCAAACAGAGCACCTGGGAGCCGGGGACAGGCCATAGAAGATGAGGCCTAGTCCCGGCAGAAGCCGGGGACTAAAGTAGCGGGGAAGCCAGGGAGAGACTGTGGCCAGGGAGGAGAGAAAAGACCAACCGAGGGGGAAAAGAAGGGAGGAAAAAAATGAATATAACCCCCCCAGGAGGGGGAGGGGGTTGGCTAGGAGGAACGAAGAGGCTCCCCAGGACCCCCAGCTAAGGTGGATCCCATCCCCCTGGCCACAGAAGGGAACCTAACCCTGGGGCAGGGACACAGGGACAGGGGAGTATACTCACCATCCGATATACTCACCATCCGATGTCTTCGGGCGCAGCACGGTCACCCCTTCGGCAGACTCAACACGGGAACCGTGGGAATGCCGGCAAGCCACTGCGGATGCAGTCCGTGGGGACTGGGTGACCGGCGATGGTACCGAAGTACGCGCCCGCAGGGGGGGCAACTAAAGTGGAACACGATGGAGCCCCAGCCTGCAGCAGGTATAACGGTGGAAAAAAACCGACCTGCGGAAGAGAGAAAAAAAGAATAAAAATAAACAGCAGAACCTGCAAAAAAGCAGGACAGGTCTGCCTCCTACGGACACTAGACTAAAACTGAATAGCCTCGTGCCTGTGGAGAGGGTATAGCCCACCTGGGAGGAGCCAACACTTTTTGTGTCTAGTGCCTCCTAGTGGTAGTTGGACATATACCCGTGGTGCTGTGTCCCCCAATGCCATGCACGAGAAAAGCCATTTTCCAGTTTTGCCATGAAGAGATTTGCATATTGCGGTGCCATTTTACTGCCCATGGCGGTCCCAGTGCACTGTAAGTATATCTCCTTGTCAAAAGAGAAATAGTTATGGGTGAGGATGAATTTGGTCAGTTGTAGTACAGACTCTGAGACGATCCCATTCGCCTCCAGGTATACTCGGCAAGGAGTTAATTCATTATCGTGTGGGATATTCGAATACAAGGATTTCACATCCATGGTGGCCAAGATTGCGCCTTTAGAGACGGGACCTATGGTTGACAGTTTGTTCAATACGTCAGTGGTGTCCTGTAGATAACTTGTTGTGTTCCTCACTAATGGTTTGAGGATGCTCTCTATCCAACCTGATATTTTTTCAGTGAGGGTTCCCACACCTGAAATCATCGGCCTCCCTGGATTCCCTGCTTTGTGTATTTTGGGAAGCATGTAGAATACTCCGATCCTGGGATTCTCAGGTACCAAGTCTAAAAGTTGCGTGGATCCTGCAGGAAGACCCCTGATGACATTTTTTTTAACTCTCTCAAATATTTCTGAGTTGGGTCTCCCTCCATTTTGATATAGTATTGTGTGTCTACATAGTCCAAAGTGTTCAAAAGGACTATAGCGCCACCTTTATCTGCAGGTTTTATGGTGATTCCTTTGTTGTTTTTTAACCCTTTAAGGACTCACGTGCAGCGGGCGCCTTAGCTGCCAGGTTTCTGCTATTTTAAATATCAGAGACCTGCGGCACATGTATGCGATCAGCCATAAGGCTGATTGCCTACATCTTTCCCTTCAGATGCCGTGGTCAAATGTGGGCAGTCGCGCGCTTCTGGTCCGGTAACAGCGTTCCCCGGCTGAGATCGGGGAACCTGTTACCTTGCGCTAATTGACCGAAGCCTCAAGCCAGCTTCAGAGTCAAATAGATGTATATATCAATACAGGCCACTAGGTGGCAGCCTTGTATTGATATAGTGCAAATGAAGTCTTCAATGATGGCTATTTAGCCATCACTGAATACTATGGGCAATTGGATGATTGCCAGTTATTGTCACACAAGTTGACTTAAAAAAAAAAGTAAAAATAAAAGTTCAAAAAATCCCCCTTTCCTTAAAATAAAAAGACTTAACCAATAAAAAAAATAAACATCATGGGCATCGCCGCATGCAAAAATTCCCATACTATTAAAATATAACAATATTCATTTTAACAGCCCATTTGCCATTTTTTGTCACTTCAACTACCCAATCATTTTTTTATAAAAAGTGATCAAAAGGTCGTACACACTTAAAATTGGTATCACTGAAAAGAACAGATTGTCCCGAAAAAAAGGAGATCGTCCCCGTACACATAGCTACAAAACAGTTATAGGGGTCAGAATATGGTTATAAAAAAAAAATATATATTTTCCTCAAAGTTTAATATTTTTTTTCAGTATTAAAACGCAAGAAAAATTATACAAGTGTGGTATCGTTGGAACCGTACTTACCTGGAGAATGAAGATAACAGGTCAATTTTACCGCATAGTGCGCAGTGTAAAAAATAAAATAAAAACCATTATCAGAATTGCGTTTTTTCCAAATTCTACCCCATTTGGAATTTTTTTCCTGCTTCCTACTACATGGTATGCAACCGTAGATGGTGCCATTAGAAAGGGCAAAAAAAAGCCCTCATAAGGCTATGTGATTGGAAAAATAAAAAAGTTAGGACTATGGGAAGGCGGGGAGTGAAAAACGAAAACGCAAAAATGGAAAATCACATGTTAAAAAACGGAATGTTTACAAACAACATCTCTTAGCAACCATCAGTGAAAAACACATTGCATCCGCAAGCGGTTTTCACGCAGCCCTGTTCACTTCTGTGTGGCCAAGAAAATCGCAGAATATAGAACATGCTGAGATTTTCATGTAACGCACAAGTGATACGTGAAAACCAACACTCGTGTACAGAGGCCCATTGAAATGAATGGGTCCAGATTCTGTGCGGGCGCAATGCGTTCACGTCATGCATTGCACCCGCGTGGAATACCTGATGAAGGGACGGGTGATGTCTCGAAAGCTCGCTATGTAACATCATTACTTCTATTGTTGTTAGCCATTAAAAGGTATCAAACCTGCAATCCTCTGATTTTCTTTCACCAAACTAGTTTTCTATTGGCTAACATGGAACCAGACTTTTTCCTTTTCTCTAGATCTCTGCTTACTGGTTATGAATGGTATCATTCTTATTTACAGAACCTCTTCTGATGTCATACTTTCCACAGCTCTGGGTTTGTTACCATTGCATCCAGTCTGGTCAATCAGCAGCACAAATCTGTCTTAGTGTCTGTCCCATTAGGACTACTTATCCCCTATCCACAGGCTACGGGATAAGTGTCTGATAGTCGGGGGTATGACTGCTAATCACAAGAACGGGGGCCCATGCTCCCAAATGAACTGAGCTTCTCCTTTCTACTCTATGGGACTGCTGAAGATAGCCGAGTACAAGGACTCTCAGCACAAATGCCTGACCGCCACTATTCAAATTGGGGAGCGTGGGCCCCTGTTCTCGTGAGGGCCCAGCCGTCGGACTCCCGTTGATCTGATACTTGGGTTGTTGTAATAATGATACTTTGTTAGTATGCATCAGTCAGACTGATACATTGTAGCAAACCTTCACCTGTGAGAATATGACATATTTTTTGTTTCACACTTTTTTGTTATGTATATATATATATATATATATATATATATACAGTACAGACCAAAAGTTTGGACACACCGTCTCATTTAAAAAGTTTTCTTTATTTTCATGACTATGAAAATTGTAGATTCACACTGAAGGCATCAAAACTATGAATTAACACATGTGGAATTATATACATAACAAAAAAGTGTGAAACAACTGAAAATGTCATATTCTAGGTTCTTCAAAGTAGCCACCTTTTGCTTTGATTACTGCTTTGCACACTCTTGGCATTCTCTTGATGAGCTTCAAGAGGTAGTCACCTGAAATGGTCTTCCAACAGTCTTGAAGGAGTTCCCAGAGATGCTTAGCACTTGTTGGCCCTTTTGCCTTCACTCTGCGGTCCAGCTCACCCCAAACCATCTCGATTGGGTTCAGGTCCGGTGACTGTGGAGGCCAGGTCATCTGGCGCAGCACCCCATCACTCTCCTTCATGGTCAAATAGCCCTTACACAGCCTGGAGGTGTGTTTGGGGTCATTGTCCTGTTGAAAAAGAAATGATGGTCCAACTAAACGCAAACCGGATGGAATAGCATGCCGCTGCAAGATGCTGTGGTAGCCATGCTGGTTCAGTATGCCTTCAATTTTGAATAAATTCCCAACAGTGTCACCAGCAAAGCACCCCCACACCATCACACCTCCTCCTCCATGCTTCACGGTGGGAACCAGGCATGTAGAGTCCATCCGTTCACCTTTTCTGCGTCGCACAAAGACACGGTGGTTGGAACCAAAGATCTAAAACTTTGACTCATCAGACCAAAGCACAGATTTCCACTGGTCTAATGTCCATTCCTTGTGTTCTTTAGCCCAAACAAGTCTCTTCTGCTTGTTGCCTGTCCTTAGCAGTGGTTTCCTAGCAGATCTTCTACCATGAAGGCCTGATTCACACAGTCTCCTCTTAACAGTTGTTCTAGAGATGTGTCTGCTGCTAGAACTCTGTGTGGCATTGACCTGGTCTGTAATCTGAGCTGCTGTTAACCTGCGATTTCTGAGGCTGGTGACTCGGATGAACTTCTCCTCCGCAGCAGAGGTGACTCTTGGTCTTCCTTTCCTGGGGCGGTCCGCATGTGAGCCAGTTTCTTTGTAGAGCTTGATGGTTTTTGTGACTGCACTTGGGGACACTTTCAAAGTTTTCCCAATTTTTCGGGCTGACTGACCTTCATTTCTTAAAGTAATGATGGCCATTAGTTTTTCTTTACTTAGCAGCTTTTTTCTTGCCATAATACAAATTCTAACAGTCTATTCAGTAGGACTATCAGCTGTGTATCCACCTGACTTCTCCACAACGCAACTGATGGTCCCAACCCCATTTATAAGGCAAGAAATCCCACTTATTAAACCTGACAGGGCACACCTGTGAAGTGAAGACCATTTCAGGTGACTACCTCTTGGAGCTCATCAAGAGAATGCCAAGAGTGTGCAAAGCAGTAATCAAAGCAAAAGGTGGCTACTTTGAAGAACCTAGACTATGACATATTTTCAGTTGTTTCACACTTTTTTGTTATGTATATAATTCCACATGTGTTAATTCATAGTTTTGATGCCTTCAGTGTGAATCTACAATTTTCATGGTCATGAAAATAAAGAAAACTCTTTGAATGAGAAGGTGTGTCCAAACTTTTGGTCTGTACTGTGTGTATATATATATATATATATATATATATATACATATACACTCACCTAAAGAATTATTAGGAACACCTGTTCTATTTCTCATTAATGCGATTATCTAGTCAACCAATCACATGGCAGTTGCTTCGATGCATGTCGGGTTGTGGTCCTGGTCAAGACAATCTCCTGAACTCCAAACTGAATGTCAGAATGGGAAACAAAGGTGATTTAAGCAATTTTGAGCGTGGCATGGTTGTTGGTGACAGACGGGCCGGTCTGAGTATTTCACAATCTGCTCAGTTACTGGGATTTTCACGCACAACCATTTCTAGGGTTTACAAAGAATGGTGTGAAAAGGGAAAAACATCCAGTATGCGGCAGTCCTGTGGGCAAAAATTCCTTGTTGATGCTGGAGGTCAGAGGAGAATGGGCCGACCGATTCAAGCTGATAGAAGAGCAAGGTTGACTGAAATAACCACTCGTTACAACCGAGGTATGCAGCAAAGCATTTGTGAAGCCACAACACGCACAACCTTGAGGCGGATGGGCTACAACAGCAGAAGACCCCACCGGGTACCACTCATCTCCACTACAAATAGGAAAAAGAGGCTACAATTTGCACGAGCTCACCAAAATTGGACTGTTGAAGACTGGAAAAATGTTGCCTGGTCTGATGAGTGTCGATTTCTGTTGAGACATTCAAATGGTAGAGTCCGAATTTGGCATAAACAGAATGAGAACATGTATCCATCATGCCTTGTTACCATTGTGCAGGCTGGTGGTGGTGGTGTAATGGTGTGGGGGATGTTTTCTGGGCACACTTTAGGCCCTTAGTGCCAATTGGCCATCGTTTATGCTACCTGAGCATTGTTTCTGACCATGTCCATCCCTTCATGACCACCATGTACCCATCCTCTGATGGCTACTTCCAGCAGGATAATGCACCATGTCACAAAGCTCGAATCATTTCAAATTGGTTTCTTGAACATGACAATGAGTTCACTGTACTAAAATGGCCCCACAGTCACCAGATCTCAACCCAATAGAGCATCTTTGGGATGTGGTGGAACCGGAGCTTCGTGCCCTGGATGTGCATCCCTCAAATCTCCATCAACTGCAAGATGCTATCCTATCAATATGGGCCAACATTTCTAAAGAATGCTATCAGCACCTTGTTGAATCAATGCCACGTAGAATTAAGGCAGTTCTGAAGGCAAAAGGGGGTCCAACACCGTATTAGTATGGTGTTCCTAATAATTCTTTAGGTGAGTGTATATATATATATATATATATATGGGAGTTCAGCCTCTGGATGAAAAATAGATTGTTCCCATTCTCTGACAGCAAGCAGAGATCTTAGAAATTATTAGAAATTATATTATAATGTTGGTTAGAAAGTTGCTGAATCTTTCATCATACACAGATGAGACAGGCCCAGACTCCCTGAGCCACGTGTTGAGCCGTCGACGTCCTCTCGTTAGGATCTTGTTAGTCATTCTTCGCCCGGCCTCTGATGAGATGTTCCTGGGACACATTATATTAATTATATTAACAAAACCAATGAGCGATTATTCTGCGAAGGCTGTTGTAAGCGCTTTGTGACTTGTCAGCGTAACTCATATTCAGATCCCGCATGGCGGCACAGTCGCGTCTCCCCCTTCATTAGTAACACTGAGTCCATGTGGTAATGAGACGATTAGCCTCGACCTATTTGTAAGGAAGGGAACCGTCAACCTGCCTTGACAAGGAGAATAGTTACAGGCCTCCTGGTCACCGCTGCACCCTCACCAGGGGCCCGTGAGTAACATTTATCATCTATCCTCAGTCTGTTGTAAGAACGGAGCAGTACTGCGCACGCGTACCACCGCACAATTCACCTCTGTGGCACTGCCAGAGATAACCGGGCGCTGTACACAGCAGTCTCGTAGACAGTGACTAGAACATGGTCGTGTATGCGCAGTACCGCTGTGTTCTCACAGGGGACTCAGGGACCTCTGTTCTCATGTTTGGTGGGGATCCTCCAGTCCCACAGACAGGGTTCACATGCATTGCTGCAGCCAATGGCTGGCTGCAGGGGTGACATGTCCACCAAGCTGCCTGGGAGACATGGGACAGAACCCAGACGGAGGGAGCTGGTAAGTATGCTTGAAGTCCTGCCGGGAAGGGAGAGAGATGAAAAACGTATAAAGAGCTGGACAACTAGTCCCAGAAAACCCCTTTAAGTCAATACATTATACTTTATACTGACTCTTTTCACACAAATCTTGACCTAAACGTGCTCAGCTCCTCTTGCTGACAGGACACCGTTGTACAAGGCGACAGGTTCCCGTAAATTTTTTATAAAAATCGGCCATACCATTGGATGAGATAACGGCGCCAGATGCAGCAGAGCCGAGCCTGCACGTCTATATTTCTGCAGCCTCCTGGTGGTGATAATTAGCATATTATCTGACGCCTCCGCTCGTCTCTCCGCATCTCCCGGATTGATTATTACACTTCGCAGCAAGCTGTCACTCAGGATTACTTTGTAATAAGAACGTATCTAATGATCGGCTGTCAGAGCGAGGTCCCGGGCACCTCTGGACGACGTGCTCCTCTTTAATCAATTTAGGCTTTTCAAGCCAAAGCGCAGGCGACCTTCCCAAACAGCAGCTGACAAGAGTAACAGTCTCGGTGACACGATGACAGTGTATTATATAAGCATTACAGACTCGTTAGCGCGTCCAGGAATCCTGCACATTCACCTTCTCCTGACCCAAACTGTCAGGGGGGGGGATGCAAAAATGAGGAAATACACTGAAAATTTCATGTTTTACCTGCAGAAGAAAATGGCTTCTCTCCCAGGAGGTTTTCTCCACCTCTCAGTATCACTGGTCACCGGCTTCACTCATCATCACATTAATCTATTAACCAAAAATGTGAAAAACAGACTAATTTCCCTTTTTTTTTTTTTACATTTTTCCTTTTTATAAAAAATAAAGAACAAAAATTACCTAAAAATAAAGCTCATGTGTCACCGAAAAAGGCGCAAAAATGATTACATAACCGAATGGAAAAAAAGTTAGGACTTTCAAAGATGCTTGTGCTAACAAAAATGGCGCACACAGTGACGAACATGGCGAGCGTTTACATCAAGATATCGCAGACATTGTGAAGCAATACAAAGGGAAATGGAGCCCTGCAATGGTGGCAGGTCACTGCTGGATGGCCGTGCACTAGAAAATCTCATTATACTCAGGGGGTCATTTATCAAGACCGGCGTTCCCATAGTGCATCTTAGTGGGAGGAAGATACCTCATAATAAATGAGGCGCACCTCTGGCAGTCCTTGCCCCAGAAACTCAAATCTACGCCAGCTGGGGGCTATAACTCACGGCAGTTATTGTAAATATGGCAGGCCACCGTAGACTCCGCCCCTCACACTAAGCCCCACCCCTTATCTCATCACGTTAGAAAAGTATCGAGAAGCTCAAAAAGTTTTTGTGGTGTAAATAGCTTGTTGGTAACTTCCAAACAAGAACCTGTTCAACGTCATTTTCATGTTCAGCAGCCAAAAATTCTATAAAATCAGTCAGAGACGTCTGTTACTAAACCTGTGCTGAAAGGGGTAATCAGCACGTTGCAGTGGAACCTACTTAATTAAAAATGCTTATTCTTCACCCCCTTACAAGTAATGTATGTATATATGTATATTGTACTTGGTCATGCACTCTTGCTCGCTTAAAGGTCGCCCCAATAAGTATATGGAAGAACCAGAGACAGGCACCCGCCACTATACAGTTAGGTCCAGATATATTAGGACAGTGACACAATCCCCATGATCTGGGCTCTGCTGCCACCACACTGGATCTGATCTGAAACAAAAGTGTAGACTCAAGGGATTGAACAAAAATATCCTAGGAATTGCAACCATTTTTCTACAGGGGCAAAAACATTACCATAAATAAAATGTTCATTTTTTTATAATTTGTAGGGAATCCTTTGCAGGAAATAACTGCCTGAAGTCTGGACATCCCCAGATACCGGGTTCCTGTGATGCTTTGCCAGGCCTTTACTGCAGCTATCTTCAGTGGTTGCTTTTTTGTGGGTCTTTCTGCCCCAAGTTTTGTCTTAAGGACTGTGTACACCCTAATTTTTTATGATGAGGCAAAAAATATATTTTTTGTTTAATTGGTCTTTATAAAAAATATTGAGCCGTTCTGTCGCAAAGGGTTAACTGTGTTTAGTTGTGTGACTGGTACTTTATACCTTCACTTTCTGCTTATGTCTAATTTACTAAGAGGTCGTAAACACCTATTTAAATGACATTCTTATCAGTAAGATGAGAACTGAGCTATAATGGGGGTTTACAAGGTCCGAGAGCAGAGATAAGGAGCCCGTCAGGTGAGCTGGCTGACGGAGGAGAGAGAAAATCCAGATCCCTTTATTAGAGCATCTCAGCCCTGTACAGAGAAAAGGGCGCCATATTTGTAAGCAAGACCAATTGAAAAAAAATATTTTTACCTCAAAATAATAAAATTTCTGAAATCTCTGCCTGCACAGCGATTACCACCCAATGATGTATATGAAAGCTTAAAACTTACTAAAATTGCTAATTAATACAAAAATGCACGAGAGACGTGAATCTGAGAGCCTTCATTGTGAGCTTTGTTTTCAGGGCATCTTGTTCTCCACTCCGGACTGCCTCAAAACTCCCCAGGACCTGGTGAAGCTTTACCTGCACGAGTCTAACCGTGTGTATCGGGATAAAATGGTGGAAGAGAAGGACTTTGACGTGTTTGATAAGATACAGACGGACATGGTGAAGAAGTTCTACGACGTAAGTGAAAAATGGTCGCTTCTGCCGCTGCTATTTTCTTCCATGAAAGTCGTTTTGTGACACACATGAGCATTATATATCAGTAAAGGTCTGGTTCATCTGATGGTTTCCTTCTCCTGTAGGACATAGATGAAACGCTGGAACAAGCAAAGTCCATGAACATGTTTTGCCATTTCGCCAACGGTGTTGGAGAACCCAAATACATGCCGGTCCAGTCCTGGCAGACGCTGAGCAAGATTCTGGTGGACGCTCTGGACAACCACAACGAGGTCAATGCAGCAATGAACCTGGTGCTGTTTGAGGACGCCATGAGTCACATGTAAGACCAGGAATTTCATCAATGGCCCTGATTTAAAGGGAACGTACACTTGTTTTATTTTAGGCTGGTAACCCGTCAGATCTGCCAGGGTAATAGAAATGCTCTGCGCTATCACATGCCCCCTGTCACCACTGAACTAAAGAGAGGCAGGAGAAAGGTGCAGAGTCATCAGAAACGGATGTGAGACAGAGAAATGCTGCTCAGTAATTTCCCTGGAGGCAACTGTACCCTGCCAGCGCCTGAGACACCTTAATACCTCTCCAGCAGCTCCGCACATTCTCGTAATTGTGAATCTTTTCTTCAGAAGAAACATAATTCTGAGAGCGTTGTCGGAGTGCAGGTGACGACTTTCTTACAGATAACTCACCCAAAGCATTTTCCTCTTTGGAGAATAATGCTGCCATCTTGTCAGTGTTTCGCACACACCTTGCCATGCTGTCCCTTAACTCTTTGATGACACAGGACGACAATGAGCAGCAGATAGTTCCTGCATCAGGATGAGAATATTTGGCCTGCTGATCGCGCAGACAGGTGTGCTCATGCAGTCTGAAGTGGGGCAGCGGCTGTAATTCACAGAAGGACAGGTTATCAGTATATGTAACACAGAAGGACAGGTTATCAGTATATGAGTAGCAGGGGTCTGTCTGCTGTTTAGCTGTTTGAAGAGGCCACAATGATGAGCTCTTCCTAGGCCTGCGCCCATCGCTGACGTGGCCTATGTTCAGCTCATTCCGTTCAAGTGAAGGGGACTGAGCTGCAATACCAAGCACAGCCACTATACAATTCATGGCGCTGTGCGTGGTTTATGAAGAGGCCACAGAGCTTGTCCGAGAGCGGCCCCTTCAGACAGCTGATTGTGGGGGTTTCAGGAGTTGGATTCCCACCAATCTAATTCCCGGAAAGCCCCTTTTAGTCACTTGCAGACCACCAAAAATCTTAAAATTTCTGTGGAGTCCACTTAGAACTCTGTGATTCTGAGCTCATGCAGCTACAGGACAGAATTGCTGGTTGCCAGAGATGGCTGGACTCCTCATAAAGAAGACAGAGCCGGTTTATTACCATCCCTATCTTCCTGATAGTTGTATACATGGCACTCAAGAAGCAGCAATGACACTTTCTGCTCACATTTTGCCAACTACATGATCGCTGGGGGGGCTGCAGGAGCTACTGGGTCTCAGAGGGCCCTGACCAGCGCTGTAGATTATCCCTGAGAAGCTGTATTACCCCGGTTTCCCTATGCTAATCCCTGCTACAGGGGAGATCAGAGATAAAATAACGTGTCGTTGAAATGTCCCAAAACATTTTTTCATGGCAAATGTGTACAATAAATAACTAAAAATAACATAAAGAATGTCTCCATAAGCCTAAACCACGACTTCCAGCTCCACCCCTAAAGACCCCTTACTATATATTCCATATTTAAAAATGACCGCAATGAAAAGGAAAACATATTTTAGTGTAAAAAACTGATTTTTATTAGCATTTATTTATTTGTTTACAGAACCAAATGAGAAAAAACATGATAGCGTTCAAATCCTCATGTCCATGTCCTGTGTCCGGTCATCAATGGCCATTCGTAAGCTGGTTGATTTCAATTCTGTGCTGATGTACAGTACAGTATATACTGTAGGTTGTTCCATCCTGGGAAAGCTGGGTAGTAACCACTATTACTACCCCCACAAGGCTGCTGGTCATGCTGTCTGCCTGGTGATGAAATGCTACATTCATTATTCGGCAGATTTGTGATTCAGGAGTCTGGAAAAGCTGGGTGACAGATCTTTTGGAGCTCTAGTAGTGGGAAACACCCAGCTTTTCCTAGAAGTGATAGAGGAATAGGGCTGTATCTAGAGATACTATGAAATTCGTGTTATGGATTCCGTTCCCACGGACCATGACGCAATTCTATGAGGAATTCCGTTATTCATTCTGTCATAATAGAAGTCTATGGCCTGCATAACAGATCTGTCCCGTTTCCATTATGCAGTGGAATCCTCTCCTGATCCTGAGTCCTCTCCTGCATAACGGAAACTGGACGGATCCGTTATGCAGGCCATAGACTTCTAAAGGCATTCAGTTATGCATTCCGTCATAGAATTGCGTTATGGTCCGTGGTAACGGAATCCATAACGCAATTCTGCTTTTACCACCATACGAAGTGTGAACGAATTTCATAACATGAAATTCGCTCATCTCTAGCTGTAACCTCGTTTTTGCTCATCGCTCAAGTTCACCCACTGAAGAACCCCAAATGTAGTTGTACAGTCCCTACCGTGCTTGGTGTCCTTGGCTCTTCTGCTGTTGGGGGACTACAGTCCCCAGCATGCCCCACCATCTAGCAGCCATTAGTTGCTTCTGGCAGCTGTCAATGTCATGCTAATTGGCGGCTGCCCGTTAAGCACAGCTCACCGCGCCGACAGTGAATTGCAATTGTTGTTCTCTCACTTTGATGCCACTTGTGTTCAGTGAAGAATTTTATTATTTCCTTTGTTCTTTTCCAATATAGTTGCAGAATCAACCGCATTCTGGAGTCCCCAAGGGGAAATGCTCTGCTGGTCGGAGTCGGAGGCAGCGGAAAGCAGAGTCTGACAAGACTGGCAGCCTATATCAGCTCCTTGGAGGTCTTCCAGATCACGCTCAGAAAAGGCTACGGCATTCTGGATCTCAAGGTAGAGTTATCACCTTTCTAAACCCCGACTTTATGAATGGTGTAGTAGTGAAAGTGAAAAGAAATGACTAATGTAACACAATACCGTCAATAGGGGCTTGAGATAGCGCCATTTTTCTCGGCCACTTTCCCCACACACACATTACGGAGCATCATGTGTTTCTTTTCTAAGGCTTAAACCCAGAGAATACAGGAGAGTGGCTGCTAAAAGTTTCTCCTCTCGCAGTTCCTATAGAGAAGTGGGCACGCTCGGCCTGACACTACATCAAGATGGGAACAGGACCCCTGTTTTCGGAGTCCTGTTGGTAGAGGATAACTTGAAAACTTAGCACAGCCCCTTCAACCTTTTCCTTTTTGGATGAAATAATGATTCCCTTTACTTGTGGTCTGTGTCCTAATATCGGAACTGATCCTCATTCTGATACAATAAGAGAGAACGTTATGAGAGTTATGTCCTCCATTACAGAAATCCTGAGCTAGCAATGTCAAGAGGGAAGCAGCGAGCTGCCAGATCTGTGTATCCAGGTCTATAAGAAAGCAGCTTCTCTAACCCCTATACTACAGCCGAACTTGTAGCGATATATAATCCCTTCATAAGATGGCAATAGCCCTTTAAATAAATAATTGTCTAGCTGCTGGTGAGAGCTTTAGGCCTGTAGACTTGTTACCACCAGTGCCACCATCACCCGCGCTGATTACATAGTCGTACATGACAATATACTCTTCTTGTAACCGCAGGCTGACCTGGCAAGCCAATATATTAAAACCGGAGTGAAGAATGTGGGGACAGTTTTCCTTATGACTGACGCCCAGGTGGCCGATGAAAAGTTCCTTGTGCTAGTCAATGACTTGCTGGCATCGGGTAAGTATGTGTCCCAGAGCCCATGTCATCATTTGGTACCAGTCTATCCCCCACCTTCTACTGGAAAAGCAGGCTGAACCGAAGGTGAATGTTTGAGGGAGCTGGGGTGGATAGTGGAATCATTCCATGGACCAGCACACAGGGGCAGTGGCGTAACTAGAGTGCTATGGACCGCATGGCAAACTTTAAATCGGGGGCCCCTCCCCCACGCCGTGCCCGGTTGCACCCGTGTCCGCAATTTTCCCGTCCCTGATCGCCCAGTAAAGTCTCTCACTGCCCCCCAGTAGTGTCCCACACTGCCTCCAGTAATGGCCCCAGTAGTGTCGCCCACTGCCCCCAGAAGTGCCCCCCACTGCCCCCAGTAGTGTCGCCCACTGCCCCCATTAGTGCCCCCCGGCCCACAGCCCCTAGTAGTGTCCCCCACTGCCCCAGTAAGGTCCCCAGTAGTGTCCCCCACTGCCCCCAGTAAGGTCCCCAGTAGTGTCCGCCACTGCCCCAGTAATGTCCCCAGTAGTGCCTCCCACAGCCCCTTGTAGTGTCCCCGAGTATCCACAGTCTTCATGTAACGCGGCCTGGCATTTTCACTGTACTTAATGCCGGGCCCGGTCAGAGCGCTCATCTCACCTGCATGTTAAGCACTTCTCCAGTCTCTAGGCCTCCAGCATCAGTCCCCGGCGCTGCCACACTAAAACTAGTCACAAATTAAGCAGGTGGGCAGAGCCTGACTAACGTAGGTTATACTCCAACCACCTGCATAATTTGTGAGTAGTTTTAGTGTGGCAGCGCCGAGGCCTGATGCTGGAGACCTAGAGACTGGAGAAGTGCATATCATGCAGGTGAGATGAGCACTCTGACAGGTCTTGGCATTAAGTACAGTGAAAATGCCAGGCCACGTTACATGTGAGCGCAGCGGGCCCCCTTCTCCCGCCGGGCCCGGTTGCACCCTCTGCAACTGTGATCGTTACGCCCCTGCACAGGTGCTTTGTGGTATATGGACCTCTGATGGGGACTGGGCACCTCCACGTTCAGACTACATGGGGTACCAGTTGTCAGATCCCACCAGCTTTGCAATATAAACTAAGAAGGATTTTCTTGTCTTGCTAGGTGAGATCCCAGACCTGTTTCCAGATGATGAAGTGGAAAACATAATCGGAAGTGTCAGGAATGAAGTGAAGAGCCAAGGCTTGCTGGATACCAGAGAAAACTGCTGGAAATTCTTCATCGACAGAGTCCGGAGGCAGCTGAAAGTGAGTGTGTGGCAATGGCTGAGCAGCGGGCCCTCATTTTCAGGCCTCGGGTCCCTCGGTATTACCCTATTCACTGCTCTATATTCAGCTGACTTTACCGCTCAGACACGTAATCAGCAATCCCTTGAATAACTGGACCAGTCACGTACGGTTTCGTCGGCTCTGAGCAGATGCAGCCGCCCGGGCCTCGCATTGAGAAGCGGCGTCGCTGGAAGTGCCTGACGGCTAGCTTTTCTTTGCTCTTTCTGTCTACAAGGGAGGAAGGAGGGGGTGACAGATGGCGGCTGCAACTTGCAAATGCCTGATATAAAGTAAAACGCTGAAATATGATTACCCAATCAATACGTTTTCAGAAGACGCGTCTCCAACATGATTACACAACAAAAGCCTGAAACAATCATTAGCCCATTCAGACGCCATAAACGGCCGCCGTCTTTGCAGAAGGGATCCCGGCACTTCCGATCGCAGAACCACTTCTGTATAAAGAATATCCTTGTATATTAATATATACACAGAAAAAACCCAACGAGCGCCTTAATGCGGGGAATCCCGAGTCACAGGGCGCTAAATGCTGAGCTCCCAGATGGCGAGGATGAACCGTTTAGACGGTGATTCTGGGGCAACCCCACAGATGTGGCGGCTTTTACTGATGATAATCACAGGGTATATTTATAACGTATTCATTCTTCTATATAAAGTCATCGTTTCCATAGTCGTATTCCACTGACAAAGCTGGAGCAGTGGGGAGAGGGTCGGAGTGTAACCACATAGCGGTGCAGGCTTATTAACTGTTTACGGCCTGTGGTGAAGCTTGTCAGGTCGAACTTGCTCGCTGCCTCTCATTCACTCTCTATGGACTGGTTGAGCGCTGTCACCAGCCCTCCCTTAGAGATGAATGGAAGAGCAGTGCACATGCTCGACCTGTCACTCCATTCAGATTGGGAAACAGGACCCCCGTTCTTGTGATCGGGGCGGTCAGTCCACACCCACAAATACTTATCCTCATCCTGTGAATAGGGGATACGTGTTTATTGTTAGAAAATACCTTGAATATACACAATTATGTAGAAGGGATCCGTTTTGAAAGTACATTTGTTTTTGCTGATTTCACTTGTTCCCCCCTCAGGTTGCTCTGTGTTTCTCCCCTGTTGGTAACAAGCTACGTGTTCGAAGCAGAAAATTCCCTGCAGTGGTAAACTGCACCGCAATCGATTGGTTCCATGAGTGGCCACAGGAGGCGCTAGAGTCCGTCAGCCTGCGTTTCCTCCAAGAAACTGAGAATATTGAGGTGAGGCCTCAGTTCCGCCAGCAGTGAGAAAGCACCACATGAAAGATTTCTGGTGCTTATTTTCTTTGGTTTCACCTCAGGGACCCATTAAGGAATCCATAAGTAAATTCATGGCCTATGTGCACACCAGTGTGAACGACATGTCCAAGTCCTACCTGAGCAACGAACGCCGCTACAATTACACCACCCCTAAGTCTTTTCTGGAGCAGATCAAGCTGTACCAGAACCTGCTGTCTAAGAAACGCAAGGAGCTTTCTGCCAAGATGGAGCGTCTGGAGAACGGACTGGAGAAGTTGAACAGCACGTCAGCCCAGGTATGGTCCCACCATGAAGTCAGACCCTGCCCTGATTTCTGACCAGATAATGCATGGGTGGTCAGCTAGCTACAATCATGAGAGCATGGGTTTCAGATGTAAGCCCCACCCCTTATTAATCTGGCCACACCTCCAACAAAAAAAACCCTGTTTGTGTGCAAGAGGCCTTATAGAAAGTGCATGCTGGTCAAGTTACACCTTTGGCTGGAGGGAAGGGGTTAGGTCAAGAATTTGGCATGTCCATTTTTGCCTCAGCAGAAAGGTTGGGTGCACCACAGCCTGTGGACACAAAGCACTGACGGAATGGGGGTCCAAGCTGAACTCTTGCACCAGGGCCCATGAGCCTATAGCTACGCCAAGCAGTACATAGCAAAATGTTCATAAGAATTGATTAACAGATACCAGAGGTGGGAGATGACTCTACTGGATTGCTGTGAGCAGTCTTAGGTGAAGATAGCAAGAAGCGCTATAGTATGGAGGCATCCATCGCAGCAGATGCCGCCATATTGCTGTTACATAGCAGTAGATGTCCGCAGTCAGAGATCCCGGTGCCGCATTAAAGATACCCAGTTCTCATTTAACCATTCCACCCTTTAACCACATTCAGAATGTGGAAATCTAGTTCTAGAGGCCAGCTGGAAACTAATTCATTCAATTAAATAAGTATCTGAAGTACAAGTAATATATTCTGTTCCAGAACCTGAAATCCCCCCCGAGACGCTCTGCAGCAGACATCTCCTCATAGTAATTGTTCTAACAATGCTGTGCGGCCATAAGGTGAATCCCATCTGACTTCCTACCCTTTTAATCTCCGACTCTTACATGATTCCAGAGCGCCTGAACGCTGCAGCTGGGCATGACGCACCTCGCACCTTATTTCTCCACAACCAACATTTCAATTTCCATGTGGTCTCTATAGGTTTAAAAAGAATGTAGAAGAATATTTCCACGGTAATTGCTAAAATTGCAATGTGTTCTGCTGACAACCTCATTTTACCTTATGGACTTAAGATGAAGGAAGATGATGTGGTGCCAGTCGTGTACAGATACTTACTGCTTCACTACATCTAAAAAATCTATACTGCAGCGCAAAGTATTTTAGAAGAGGAGCAGGGGTGGGGCAGTATCTGGTCCCTACCACTTCTCACAGGGCTATCACAATGCTAAAACTAATGTCATCTCAATGTCTCTGGTGACAGGTGGACGACCTAAAAGCCAAACTAGCGGCACAAGAGGTGGAGCTGAAACAGAAGAACGAGGATGCGGATAAACTCATCCAGGTGGTCGGGGTGGAGACCGAGAAGGTGGGTAAGGAGAAAGCGGTGGCTGACGAGGAGGAAAAGAAAGTGGCCGTTATAGCGGAGGAGGTCGGGAAGAAGCAGAAGGACTGCGAGACGGATCTGGCCAAAGCAGAACCAGCTTTAGTGGCTGCTCAAGAAGCCCTGAACACCCTCAATAGGGTAAATCTAGAGTTCTTATGTATGGAGGGGGCTGAGTCCGTGTCATCTGGGGTCCCTGTAAGGTTCCATTCACACGTCCGCAAGTGTGGTCCGCATCCGTTCCGCACAATTGCGGACCCATTCATTCTCTATGAGGACCGAATGGATGCGGAGAGCAGACTATGTGCTCTCCGCATCTGCATTTACGGAGCGCGCCCCCCATCTTCCGGTCCGCAGCTCCGGAAAAAAATAGAAAATGTCCTATTCTTGTCCGCGATTGCGGACAAGAATAGGCATTTCTATGGGGGTGCTGGCCGGGTGTATTGCGGAACAGCAAATTGTGGATCTGCAATCCACTACCGACGTGTGAATGGACACTTAATTAAAGAGGACCTGTCACCAAAAAATGCAATGCAATCTGACATCACCATGTTGTAGAGTAGGAGAAGCCATAGCGTTTTTTGGTGACTGGTCCTCTTTGAGCTAGACTGGTTTCTGTCCTGTTTTCACAATCATATTATTTTTACGTCTCATTAAGTCCTTCTGGGCTGATCCAGTTATTTGTCTTTACAGAACAATCTGACAGAGCTGAAGTCTTTTGGTGCCCCACCTTCAGCTGTCACCAACGTCACAGCAGCGGTCATGGTCCTCACAGCCCCTGGTGGTAGAATCCCAAAAGACAGGAGCTGGAAGGCTGCCAGAGTGGTCATGGGAAAAGTGGATAGCTTTTTAGACTCCTTAATAAACTTCAATAAGGAGAATATTCATGAAAACTGTATAAAAGCCATTCAGCCCTACATGCAAGACCCAGAGTTCAACCCAGAATTCATTTCTTCCAAATCCCTCGCTGCCGCTGGGCTCTGCTCCTGGGTTATCAACATTGTCAAGTTCTATGAGGTATACTGTGAGGTGGAGCCAAAACGCCAAGCTCTGAACAAGGCAAACGCTGAACTAGCAGCCGCAGAGGAGAAACTGTCCAGTATCAAAGCCAAAATTGCCGTAAGTCACTTTCTGTCAGATAGATATGTACTGATGTAATACCATGCTCTATGGACTAAAATATATCTAATATAATACTGCTCCCATGTACAAGAATATAACTACTATATTACTGCTCCTATGTACAAGAATATAACTACTATAATACTGCCTCCTATGTACAAGAATATAACTACTATAATGCTGCTCCTATGTACAAGAATATAACTACCATAATACTGCTCCTATGTACAAGAATATAACTACTATAATACTGCTCATATGTACAGGAATATAACTACTATAATACTGCTCCTATGTACAAGAATATTACTGCTATAATACTGCCTCCTATGTACAAGAATATAACTACTATAATACTGCTCCTATGTACAAGAACATAACTACTATAATACTGCCTCCTATGTACAAGAATATAACTGCTATAATACTGCCTCCTATGTATAAGAATATAACTACTATAATACTGCCTCCTATGTACAAGAATATAACTACTATAATACTGCCTCCTATGTACAAGAATATAACTACTATAATACTGCCTCCTATGTACAAGAATATAACTACTATAATACTGCCTCCTATGTACAAGAATATAACTACTATAATACTGCCTCCTATGTACAAGAGTATAACTACTATAATACTGCCTCCTATGTACAAGAATATAACTACTATAATACTGCTCCTATGTACAAGAATATAACTACTATAATACTGCTTCTATGTACAAGAATATAACTACTATAATACTGCTCCTATGTACAAGAATATAACTACTATAATACTACTGCTATGTACAAGAATATAACTACTATAATACTGCTCCTATGTACAAGAATATAACTACTATAATACTGCTCCTATGTACAAGAATATAACTACTATAATACTGCTCCTATGTACAAGAATATAACTACTATAATACTGCCTCCTATGTACAAGAATATAACTACTATAATACTGCCTCCTATGTACAAGAATATAACTACTATAATACTGCCTCCTATGTACAAGAATATAACTACTATAATACTGCCTCCTATGTACAAGAATATAACTACTATAATACTGCCTCCTATGTACAAGAATATAACTACTATAATACTGCTCCTATGTACAAGAATATAACTACTATAATACTGCTCCTATGTGCAAGAACATAACTACTATAATACTGCTCCTATGTACAAGTATATAACTACTATAATACTGCCTCCTATGTACAAGAATATAACTACTATAATACTGCTCCTATGTACAAGAATATAACTACTATAATACCGCCTCCTATGTACAAGAATATAACTACTATAATACTGCACCTGTGTACAAGAATATAACTACTATAATACTGCTCCTATGTACAAGAATATAACTACTATAATACTGCCTCCTATGTACAAGAATATAACTACTATAATACTGCCTCCTATGTACAAGAATATAACTACTATAATACTGCTCCTATGTACAAGAACATAACTACTATAATACTGCTCCTATGTACAAGAATATAACTACTATAATACTGCCTCCTATGTACAAGAATATAACTACTATAAGACTGCTCCCTATGTACAAGAATATAACTACTATAATACTGCTCCTATGTACAAGAATATAACTACTATAATACTGCTCCTATGTACAAGAATATAACTACTATAATACTGCTCCTATGTACAAGAATATAACTACTATAATACTGCTCCTATGTACTAGAATATAACTACTATAATACTGCTCCTATGTACAAGAACATAACTACTATAATACTGCTCCTATGTAGAGGAATATAACTGCTATATCACTATAGAATATTACAGAATATTTTCCTCTTCTTGTATGACAGCTTCTGAATGAAAATCTCGCCAAACTGACTGCAAAGTTTGAGAAGGCCACGGCAGACAAGCTGAAATGCCAACAGGAAGCTGACAGCACTGCTCTCACCATCTCTCTCGCCAACCGTCTGGTATGTAACTTGTTGTCGTGACTGTAGAGCCGTCGTTCACATGGTGAGATGTCAGTTTCCCCCGCTGCTGTGACTCCTGCTGTCGTCATTGCTGCGGGGAGAAGAAGCATTACATGGCAGCTATTGTAATCAATGGCCGTTTGTATTGTGTATGGACAGAACTCTATCAGAGCCGGGAGCCTCCCTTAATAATGGGGCACTCTGTTGTGTACATTCAGTGTGCGATCAGGTGTGGCAATCATATTAGGTTATGAGGCTGCAGACCCTCTGTCACCAATGAGCCGCCCCCGACAGGGATGGATTCATTACTGGGGAGGCGGCTGAGCTCACAGGTTGCTCAATATTTGCTAAACTTTTACCACCGCATCGAATGATGACAGACCAGAGCATTTCTTTAAGGCCTCATGCACACGACCGTTGTGTGCATCCGTGTCCGTTGTTCCGTTTTCCGTGATTTTCTGTTAAATACAGGGGAGGGAGGGGGGCCGCACTGGCCACGAATGAGTTAAATACAGGGGAGGGAGGGGGGCCGCACTGGCCACGAATGAGTTAAATACAGGGGAGGGAGGGGGGCCGCACTGGCCACGAATGAGTTAATTACAGGGGAGGGAGGGGGGCCGCACTGGCCACCAATGAGTTAAATACAGGGGAGGGAGGGAGGGGGGCCACACTGGCCACCAATGAGTTAAATACAGGGGAGGGAGGGGGGCCGCACTGGCCACCAATGAGTTAAATACAGGGAAGAGAGGGGGTCTGCCTCCTCCTGCCTGGCAGCACCTGATCTCTTACAGGGGGCTATGAAACGCACAATTAACCTCTCAGGTGCGGCACCTGAGGGGTTAATTGTGCGGATCACAGCCCCTGTAAGAGATCGGGTGCTGCCAGGCAGCAGGGGGCAGTCATGTACACAGTTCACTATGGGAACGCCTCTGTGTTAGAATATACTGTCGGATCTGAGTTTTGACGATCTAACTCAAATCCGACAGTATATTCTAACATAGAGGCGTTCCCATGGTGATGGAGACGCTTCAAGTTAAAATATACCATCGGATTGGAGAAAACTCAGATCCGATGGTATATTAATAGGGACTCCTGACTTTACATTGAAAGTCAATGGGGACGGATCCGTTTGCAATTGCACCATATTGTGTCAACGTCAAACGGATCCGTCCCCATTGACTTGCATTGTAAGTCAGGACGGATCCGTTTGGCTCCGCACGGCCAGGCGGACACCAAAACTACTTTTTCCTTCATGTCCGTGGATCCTCCAAAAATCAAGGAAGACCCACGGAAGAAAAAACGGACACGGATCACGGAACTACGGAACCCGTTTTTGCGGACCGCAAAAAAAAAACGGTTGTGTGCATGAGGCCTAAATCCCATAATATATTGTAGAGATCAGCGTCTCCAGCTATTGAACAACTACAACTCCCAGCATGCTCTTGCTGCAGCTGGCTGTATGATCTATGCTGCCCCTCACTGCCCGTCTGTATACGATTCATGCTCTCGGTGGTCACATTTATTATTTGGCTGTTGACATTACACGTTTGTTTCCATGGACGTTTGGTTTCAGAATGCTGGGACTTGTAGTTCGACGGCATCCGCAGGACAAACACCATAGACGTAACTATGTATGCCTGCTAGTTTGTGGTATCGGCACATGGAAAAAGTGCAAATTGCGATGTTTTCTGCCCTGATTCTCTGCTCAGTGAGGGCCGTCATAAAGAATGTTTGACAGGAAGAGCTGACAGAGGGACGGAGGAGAAACCTGACAGAGGCACAGATTTGTAGACTCGTGAAACTCATATGGAGGTGGAATTTGCAGCACAGATGGATTGTAGGGACCTGGAGCGATCATGTCTGTTAGCCACATACTAATTCCTTGCATCTCCCCGATTTAGGTCGGGGGACTCGCCTCGGAGAATGTCAGATGGGCTGAAGCTGTCAGGAACTTCAAGCTCCAGGAGAGCACCCTGTGTGGAGACGTCCTCCTCATCACTGCCTTTGTCTCCTACTTCGGCTACTTCACCAAGAAATACAGACAAGAACTGATGGACAAGATGTGGAGGCCGTACCTCGGGCAGCTGAAAGTGAGTTCACGTCTGTCTGTGTACTCTTGTACAGCGTCTACATCTAACATTCAGTTGTTTTGCACATTTGTTATTGGAGTTGTACTCCAGTCACATTTAGAGCTGCATTTACATTTATTTATTTTTTTTGCTGAGAAAATACTGACACCTATTGAGCCATACACATGAGATAATGTTCAGATTAACAAGCAGCTATCCCTGCCAATCTCCCCGTAACATGCAAGCTCGGCTGTGCCAAGCATGCATGTGCAGCCGCCGCCACTCTCCTCCTTGTTGGAATCCAACTTCCTGATCCTTATATCCTCTGCCATCTGCCATCAAGGGAGAGTCGGGAGACCCCCATGTGCAGTCGATGGGCGACCATCGGCAGGTTTGGCAGACATACAGTACATATAATGTGTACGGCTGGCATAAGTTCTGCTTCATACAGGCACTGCAGGGGATGTAATCTCCTGGAGCATGGATACAAACAGGAAACTATCAGCACTGTGATTGCAGCTCTGGGTGTAACTAGAGTATAAGATACAAAATATACCAGTTGAAGATAACTATCAGAACCTGCACCTTTAAGATGAGTGCAGCCCGGCGGCTCCATCCATCCTTCATATTATGACATGGAGCGGAGTTTACTTCTCTCTCCGTGGAGGATAATATTCCATAAAACTTGCAAGTTAATAGGGAACATGACTATGAGGGATCGGCCTTTGTTTGCTGCTTACTGACGCTCTTTACAGTAGTGGAGAAGTCAGCAGGGTGTCCAGATAATACCCTCCTTTGGAGGGCCATGCTGGGAGGATATTGTTTGTGCAGCAGATCAGCGGCACGGACGGCGGAGAGCGAGACGCCGGGTGTGTGTTGGCTTTATTTGTTGATTATGTATGAGAGGAATAAGACAGAACGGAGGAGGTCAAATCTTTAAGTGCCTCGCGGTCGGGGGTTGTGCTGCAGTGTATTAATCAGATATGGCCGTACAGAAGAGGAATAAAGATCAGCGGCGGAGGCAGGAAAGCCTCCATGTACGGTCTGAGGGAAATAAGGACACACTCATCACTGCCCCCCATTACATCAGCATACACTGCTGAAATACTCTGTGCTGCTGGGGACCCTGCTCCTTGCATTGTATAACTGTCTGTGACCTCCCACACAATCAGCTCACTCTTCTCCTGATGTCCTCTGTGCTGCTGGGAGGACCCTGCTCCTTCCACTATGTAACTCTCATCCTGTGACCTACACAAGATCAGCACACTCCTCTCCTAAAATCCTTTGTGCTGCTGGGAGGACCCTGCTCTTTCCACTATGTAACTCTCATCCTGTGACCTCCACAGGATCAGCACACTCCTCTCCTGAAATCCTCTGTGCTGCTGGGAGGACCCTGCTCCTTCCACTATGTAACTCTCATCCTGTGACCTCCACAGGATCAGCACACTCCTCTCCTGAAATCCTCTGTGCTGCTGGGAGGACCCTGCTCCTTCCACTATGTAACTCTCAGTCTGCGACCTCCACAATGTCAGCACACTCCTCTCCTGAAATCCTTTGTGCTGCTGGGAGGAGCCTGCTCCTTCCACTATGTAACCCTCAGTCTGCGACCTTCCTCTTGTCCCCCTCCTTAGATCAATGTCTGATAGGCGTTATGTTTCCTCATATTGCTGGTACAGACTGACGCCACCTGTCCCCTCCCCACGTGGCAGGTTCTTCCAGTCTCCCCTGCCACCCCTCATTACCTGTGGTCTGTCTCCAGGTCCCGATCCCAGTGACTGAGGCTTTGGACCCGCTGACCATGCTGACCGACGATGCAGATATCGCAGCCTGGCAAAACGAAGGTCTTCCAGCTGATCGCATGTCAACTGAGAACGCCACCATCCTCTCCAACTGTGAGAGATGGCCGCTGATGGTGGACCCGCAGCTCCAGGGCATCAAGTGGATCAAGAACAAGTACGGAGAGGAGCTGCGAGTGATCAGGATCGGACAAAGAGGGTTTGTATGAAGGGATCTTACTTCACAGCTTCCACATGTACTGACGTCATCATAGCGGTGTCCAACAATACAATGGCTGCTGTTTCTCCCCAGATACCTGGACACCCTGGAGAGAGCTCTGGGAGGAGGAGACGTGGTGCTGATCGAGAACTTAGAGGAAAGCGTGGACCCCGTCCTGGGACCATTACTCGGCAGAGAAACCATCAAAAAAGGAAGGTAAATCCCACAGGTCGGTGTGTTGTGGCCAAAGTCACCGTGTAGTCTGTGCCTAGGTGTTACATTGTGGCCACCATGAATTATTGGGGTGCAGGACAGAGGTGATTCGTAGAATACATTGGTGTCATTATAGAGGGGCCCCCCAATTACTACAAGATCCTGCCTGTCCCCATCGTAGCCATAAATCCCTGCCGTTCCCTATGATGCTTTCTTGTACTCAGGGCATCATTACGATGGCTCTGTCTGATTCAGTGTGCACACAGACCTAAGCAGACACTATACATATATGATACACATCTATGGGTATCAGTACCAGTTAACGTGCACTAGAGGGCGCCATTGTATCAACCAAGTCTATGGAGGGGGTAAGGTGAAGTGAGCTCTGACCCCTTCCTGTTGTAGAGTTAGTAACCTTCAGTTGCTCCCCAGCAGTTCTGCACCAGTAGGGTGATTGTCTGGTACCGGTCATGTAACGTTCCCATACTGAACATGAGAATCACCGGGCCGTCCTAGCTGCCAGGCAGTGTCGTACTCGCAGGACTGTTGTCAGGTTGATGACGCCGGAGAGCAGCCGCAGATCTTTGTAACACCTCTGTAGACAGACCCTCGAAACGTGATGAAAGATTCCCGAACCCCTGATTAATTGAAAGAGAAAAGCGGTGACAAGAGTCATTTAGAGGCTGATTAAGGGGGAAGGGATGTTAATATCGTCACACCCCATCACTAAACTGTCAGGAGAGGAGGGGGGCACAGGCCTGACTCCTCAGCGCTAATTATTCGGTGAGAACAAGATGCTGGAAGCAACCAGTGGATGCGAGCAGGATTGTCATTGCCAGGGACTGATGCCTTGTGAGTAGTCAGCTGTAAACGTAGGGATGGGTCATAGGACAACTGCCCCATCAGCCACTAAAGCTGCTGATATCAGTATGGAGGTGAGTAGTCCCTGCAGTACAGTCAGCCTCCCCCAAACCAGAAATGGCTGACGAAGGGGAGCAATAGCCTGCAGATCAAGGGTGAATCTGCACCACAAGTTGTACCCCCGAGCAGGAAAGATGTTAATGACAAGAATGTTCCCATTCAATGACAGCAAGCAGTGATCTTGGAAATGGCAACACAAAGTCTATTAGAAAGCGGTAGAACTTTGCATTATATAATGAAGCTTGGGAGGGGGGGTCTCGCGTCTCATTAACATTACTTTGCCATGTGACAGCGCCGAGAGGGATGTGAACACCAGGGAAGACATCTGCTGGAGCAGATAAGCGGCGCCCTCGTGGACTCGGCTGGCTGGCGGACACAACACACTGAAGAAACGCTGCTCATTTCCTTTTTTATTTTTTTATCCTAACATAAAAGCCCCGTTCTCGGGCTAAATCCATTCTGGCTCCTGATGCAATGAAACCCATTTCCCTGGCGGCAGAAGAGACAATGGCGTACTCAGCGGACGGCTGCCGCGCGGGGGCGAGAGGCACTTAGACATTAGAAATGACCACAGGCTCTCCCATCATGTGCAGCTCACAGTAATGCGAGGCCACGACAGCGACCTGCACAAGACACCGAAGCATAAAATACCTGAGAAAGCCACAAATAATTTCAGGCATTTCACATGACACTTTAAAGAAGAAGAATTTTTGCCCTTTTTTTAGTTGGTTGCATTTGCTGCATATGTTTGTTTTTGGCGTTTTTTAGTCCTTTACTGCAGAAAAACTTCACAAGTGAAACTGCTTTGTACGCAGTGGGTTTTATTTTTCAAATATATTCATCCTGAGCTGCATTCACAATTCTACTTTCATATCATGTGTTATACTACAGTCCTTACCAAAGCAGCATTCAGTATTCTTCTAGCACTGTGCTGACAGGCACACACATCCCATGATGCAGTTGTCTTTATTATCCACCCTGTGCACACGCTATACCACCTGCAGTGCACTGTACAGAAGGAAAATCATTGAATGGAACTTGTTCCTCACCATCTTCAAGATCACTGCTTGTGGTCAGTGAGAGAGAAGACATAGGATGTATGTCATATACAATGTACCAACCCCTCAGCTGTGAAGTGTTCTGGATAGATTTTGACCTTGAACTCATTTATTGGCAGCAACCAGTGCCCATAAAATGAGTGAGAAATGAAGCAAAGCATATTTTATAGCGGCAGAGGTTCTCATTATAACTCTTCCCTCCCCTTATCCCCTCTTTCAGGTACATTAAGATCGGGGACAAGGAGTGCGAGTACAGCCCCAACTTCCGCCTGATCCTGCACACAAAACTTGCCAACCCGCATTACCAGCCTGAGATGCAGGCGCAGTGCACCCTCATCAACTTCACCGTCACCCGAGACGGCCTGGAAGACCAGCTGCTGGCGGCGGTAGTGAGCATGGAGCGCCCGGACCTGGAGGAGCTGAAGGTAACGAGGACCTTGTCAGACCTCCATGTTTATTACTTCATTGCTCTGGCAGACTGGTTAAAGGAGTTCTCTGGGAATTATCTAAAATGGGCACCAGCAACCTGTCCTACAAATGCCTTCACTTGCAGAGCTGCCTAGGGGGGGTGAGGGGTTGGGGCATTACTATACATTACGCTACTCTACAGTAGATGGTAAGGATGCAATCCTGCCTATGATATGCCATCATGGCTGAGCAGCCTGACAGGAACACTCACCAATATGCTGTATATGCAAGTGCCAGAGCGTAGTGTGTAGTGAGGTCCTTCTCACATTCTAGGTCAGGTTGGTGGTGACCATTTTAACACATTCCCAGACAAACCCTTTAAGAGGGGCGTGAAAACTTCTGAACCAGTACGCTGCTTTGTTACGTGCATATCCTACAGGCAGAGCTGAGATCTACAGCTAGGGGTCCTACCCCCAGAAGTAATTACCCTGACCCTTGGCCATCTTTTCCATGCAAACTCCATAATTGGGTGGTGGGAACCATAACAAAATTCCTCTCCTGTTCTGTTCAAGTGCATACCCTATTCTCGGGGTGTACTGTCCGCAGGATCCTCCCTGCCTTGGTTGTGAGGAGCTAGTTTGGCAGTGGGCCCCCATATCCTTAAGGACATCATCTATGGTCTGCTACATCCATGCATCTCAGTAAGGAAAGTATGTGAACTTCCCCTTTAAAATATTAAGAAAAAAAAAAAAAACGAGTCCTTTCTATTGACTTCAATGGAGGATTTGATGAAGACAAAGCCTCTTCTGTGAGACAGTCTGAGCACCCGCTGATTTCCTTATCTCCAGTAATCAGGAGGGAAGATAAATTGAAATTACGTCTCCCTTTTTTTTATTGCAATACAAACACATCCAGGAGGACTAGGCTGCAATCAGCCCAGGAAGATGTTCAGATTACGGAGAGGCGCACTTCTTAACTTATCTTGATTTTTATCGCGTTTCTTTGTTCTTCTTCTGCTCAGAAGTAAAGTTTCAGGAGGCGGAGACGCTTTACTGGCATCCTGCAAAGTACTGCATGTCAGCGGAGGCGCCATCATAGCATTAACCATGAGCTTTATACTGGTCAGCTCTAGTGCATGCCGAGGGGTAAATTCTCCGGAATCCTGACGCAAGCAAAATATACCTTAAAGGGCATTGTCATCAGAAAGGGACTGATTTAAAATTATGTTGTGCCTTGTCGAAGAAATGATTGAAATGTTGTAGTTTTCATACTGACCACTAGATGGCAGCACAGTACACTCCTGAGTGGTGAGCCAAGAACATCTTGCTTTTCAGCTTGCTGTAATGAATGGCAGCCCCGATCTCGATCTGATCTCATAATCATTAGCACGCAAAGGGTTACACTGGCTGAATGGCGGCAGTTTTGCTGCTGAAGCCTAGATAGGCAGGCAATCAGTGATTGTCACAAAAAATCTTAAAGTGGGCGTTCATTTTCCAAACTAAGATTCCCCCCCCCCCCCCCCTCTTTATTCCAGTCAAATCTAACCAAGCAGCAGAATGGGTTCAAGATCACCCTGAAGACCCTGGAAGACAATCTGTTGTCTCGCCTCTCATCCGCTTCTGGAAATTTCCTCGGGGACATAGAATTGGTGGAAAATCTTGAAATCACCAAGAAGACGGCGGCCGAAATCGAAGAGAAGGTGAGTCCTTTCTTGTAAGGTTTCTTAACCTAAACCCACAAAACAAGCACACTGACCTGGCAATCGCTTACATAGCGATCCCTAACTATAGACTTATTACCGGAGCCGCTCCCTGGTGATGAGCTTCCATGGGGTGACAATATAGACGATGATGATGACTCCGGCCTGTAATGGATCTTCTAATTTTTTTTCCCTCCAGGTTCAAGAAGCCAAAGTGACAGAAGCAAAAATCAATGAAGCTCGTGAGCACTATCGTCTCGCCGCCGCTCGCGCCTCCCTACTTTACTTTATAATGAACGACCTCAACAAGATCCATCCCATGTACCAGTTCTCCCTGAAGGTCAGAGAGAACCCATCTTTTTATTATAAAGCCAGGGTCAGAACTCATTGATCAAGATCGACTGATCGGGGTGGAGTAGACCGCGGGTGCTGGTTCCGTCGGTACTGCTAAATCTAGTATTTTCTGTGATACTGAGTGAACAGTGTCTGGTTTCCCAGATACCATGGAGCGCGGTGCTGCGCTCTTACTTGTCAGTGCGCCAGAAGATTCAGGGCTGTAGTACTCATTTGAAAAATCTAAATGGAGCCCTCCTCCGTGTGCTCCGCAATATCAAACTCAGGCCTCATGCACACGAGTCTATGTGTTTTGCGGTCCATGTTGAATCTGCATTTATTTATTTTTACTTCAAGGGGTCCGTGGTCTGCATTTTGCAGCCAAGTATAACATATGTTCTATCTTTTTGTGGACTGGACGTACAGATGCGGAAAGCTCATGGTTCATTGGTGTGCTTTCGGCATCCCTATGTTCATTCTGCAAAAAGAATTTGGCTGCAAAATGTGGATCACGGGCAATTGTAAATGGTGGAAAAATGAGGCCGGCACAAAGACCGTATCCATATTTTGCAGACATGGTTGTATGCATGAGGGCTGGAGGGTCTTGTTGGTGAGAGCGATGGCACAACCTATGATGAGATTTCTCATCAACCACCAGTTGAGCGATTTCCTGGTCTAAAATGGCTGATAACAGAGGACAATAGTCCGCTTTCCGCCAGACAACAGCATTTATTTTTGTGAACACCAGTGTATGTGCGCCCCCTACAGGCTGTGACTGTACCACGGCCGTCTGTCTCGTTCTAGGCGTTCAGCGTGGTTTTCCAGCAGGCCGTCCAGAAGGCTCCCGCTGACGAGGTCCTGAAGCAGCGGGTGATGAACCTCATCGACAGCATCACGTTCTCCGTCTTCCAGTACACAACACGGGGTCTTTTCGAGTGCGACAAGCTGACGTATACCGGGCAGCTCGCCTTTCAGGTAATCACCGTCGATGCGTCAAATCCGTTAATTGTGGTATCGGATTCCAACATTTTACCAGCGTTTTTCTTCTCTCCCGGACTCCAGATCCTGCTGATGAACAAGGAGATAAATATGGTTGAGTTAGACTTTCTTCTGAGGTACCCAGCCCAGCCCGGCCTGACAAGTCCCGTGGATTTCCTCTCCAATCAGTCCTGGGGCGGTATCAAGGTGAGTTTAATACGGGGCGCCCCCTGCTGGACCGTGTGCTTCTGTCCAGCTCCCAGTTCAAGGACGTTTAAACTGGGACAACAGTCACATGAATAGTCTAATGACTACCAGTAAGAGGCAAGGCATTGGGGGCGCAGTTATGAAGCTGGCGCAACTTTATATATGTTAGAGCACTGTGATGGTACGGTACTTAACCCCTTCCTTCCTGGGATAGCTCACTCTGTTGCCGCTGATAACAGCACTGGAGAATAAGAATAGGACTCTCAATGACAACTGCAACCATAAACAATATGTATGAAGGGGGACGTTATATGAATCATATATGGCGGCACATGCAGAGGCCATACTTAGTAATAACGGCCATGTTGGTTGCCACCCGGCCTTCTCCCAAGCAGATGCAATTCAGAGATGGCTGAGCGCTAGTTCTTAACATTTACTTGGGAACTGCATGTGGACATAAAGAGAAGCTGGTGAGTGGTTTAACCACCAGGGGGCGCAGTATTGTGGTCTGCCCTAATGTTTCTTGGTGGGTCTTCTGTGTCTTACAGGCTGCAGAGGAAATAATGAACAGGATGATACAGGGTTAAATGCGGGGTGGGGGGGGGGGGTTCTGAGGCGCTAATGGCTGCCATTACATATGTAGCTCATAACGGATATCAATACGCCCTGAACGGTATTCCATTATACAGGCTTACACTGCCAGTGCTTGCGCTATCATAGTGTCAGTCTTTACTGTAGTTCTAGAATTCTGTTCTGCAGAGGGTGGCAGACATGACACCTTCTACTCTCCCTAAACACTTTTCTTTTCTTCTAAAGGCTCTGTCATCCATGGACGAGTTCCGGAACTTGGATCGAGACATAGAAGGGTCTGCCAAGCGCTGGAAGAAGTTTGTAGAATCAGAATGTCCAGAGAAGGAAAAGTTCCCTCAAGAGTGGAAGAACAAGACCGCCCTGCAAAGGCTGTGCATGATGAGGGCGCTACGCCCCGATCGGATGACGTACGCTGTCAGGTGAGGGCCAGGACGTATAGACCTGATATCTAGAGGTGCAGATTATGTTCAGGTTTTAATGCAGCCCAAATCAGATGTGGATCATACATCTTACAATGTAATCCGTGTAGAGAGAGTCTCATCCATGCCGCACCTGAGCCATGGCAATGGAGGAGGGCAGCCGAGGAGAAGTTCCAGAGAGGCCACCCGAAGCGGGCACAGCTGTACAGTGGGCAGCGCCCCTCACTGCTGGGCACAGAGTGATATGCTGCAGCCTCCCGCCACGTTACATTTGCCAAGTTTAATTACTTGTATTATTATCTTGTAGTGATGCGGAGATCCACCATGTCTTATATCCAGAGCTGTATTCGTACTTCTGCTCACAAGATGTCCCTGCTGTGATGCATTGTGATAAACGTAGTGTTCACACTAGGAACTCCGCAGTCAGATTTAGCAGAGCGCTACATCCCCTAGAGTGCAATACAGCAGAAAGCTCACAAGAAGTGCACAGCCTCGCACCTAGTAACATCCTGATAACCGCGTTGTATTATTGCTGTTTCTTCTCTTCCAGGGATTTTGTGGAGGAAAAGTTGGGCAGTAAATACGTTGTGGGGCGATCGCTTGACTTTGCAGCATCTTATGAGGAGTCTGGGCCAAGCACTCCTATGTTCTTCATCTTATCTCCTGGTGTAGACCCTCTGAAAGATGTCGAGAAACAAGGTAATGAGATGATGATGAATGTTCACGGAACCAGGAAGGAGGAGCTGCTGGCGGTTGTTTGTCCACCATTTCACTGTGTCCAGTAACAAGCATCAGCATTGTGAGTGCAGCTCTGGAGTATAATCAGTGGCGACTCTAGGAACAATAAATAGGGGGGGCACAAAGATACCACAGTCAAAAATGGGGAGGGGGCAAAAACAAAATAAGTATATATAAATAAGATTACACAATACAAGAGTATTGCGGGCTGCAGGGATACATTTATAATAAAACAATTTACTTACAAAAGAAGCTATTGAGTCGTCTGCAGTGCCGTCCTCTGCTTGCTTCCACGGATTCTTTCCCCTTCTTTCTATCTCTTGTCAGTGCGCAGGCGCACTGTTATGGAGGATCTGTGGAAGACACACTGTTATGGAGGATCTGTGGATGACACACTGTTATGGAGGATCTGTGGATGACACACTGTTATGGGGATCTGTGGATGACGCACTGTTATGGAGGATCTGTGGATGACACACTGTTATGGGGGATCTGTGGATGACACACTGTTATGGAGGATCTGTGGATGACACACTGTTATGGGGGATCTGTGGATGACACACTGTTATGAGGGATCTGTGGATGACACACTGTTATGGAGGATCTGTGGATGACGCACTGTTATGGAGGATCTGTGGATGACACACTGTTATGGGGGATCTGTGGATGACACACTGTTATGGAGGATCTGTGGATGACACACTGTTATGGGGGATCTGTGGATGACACATTGTTATGGGGGATCTGTGGATGACACATTGTTATGGTGGATCTGTGGAAGACACACTGTTATGGGGCCATCTGTGGATGACACTGTTATTATGCCTCTCATTAGCCCCCATTATGCCTCTCATTAGCCCCCATTATGCCTCTCATTAGCCCCCATATCAGCCCCCATGCCTCTCATTAGCCCCATATCAGCCCTGATGCCTCATTAGCCCCCATTATAAGCCATTACGCCTCATTAGCCCACATTATGCCTCTTATTAGCCAACACTATGCCTCTTATTAGCCCCCATATGCCTCATTAGCCCCCATATGCCTAATTAGCTCCCATATGCCTCATTAGCCCCCATTATAAGCCATTACGCCTCATTAGCCCACATTATGCCTCATCACCCCCATATCAGCCCCCATGCCTCTCATTAGCCCCATATCAGCCCTGATGCCTCATTAGCCCCCATTATAAGCCATTACGCCTCATTAGCCCACACTATGCCTCTTATTAGCCCACACTATGCCTCTTATTAGCCCCCATATGCCTCATTATCTCCCATATGCCTAATTAGCTCCCATATGCCTCATTAGCCCCCATTATGTCTCTAATTAGCCCCATTATGTCTCTGATTAGCCCCATTATGCCTCTCATTAGCCCCCATTATGCATCTCATTAGCTCCCATATGCCTCATTAGCCCCATTATGCCTCTAATAGTCTAATTAGCCCCCATTATGTCTCTAATTTGCCCCCTTGATGCCTCTCATTAGCCCCTATTATGCCCCCAGCATCCTCAATTTTTAGAAAATAAAAAAACACTTACCTCTCCTGCCCCTGGACACCGCCTGCAATTTTCTTTCTCCTCAGTCGACTGTGCTCTGAACTGGCACGCACAGCGTGAAGTCACAGAGCGGTAAGTACAGAGCAGTTACCGCTTCCTGGTCCTTCAGTACTGATGAGCGCTTCCATAATGGAAGCGCTTATTAGTATTCACCGGCCATTGGGGCTCAAGAGGCAGAGCAGCTGCTTTGGGGAATCAGCGGGGGGTGGTGGGGGGGGGGGCTAAGAATATCATGGGGGGGGCAATTGCCGCCCCTTGATCCCCTGTAGCGACGCCACTGAGTATAATTCAGGCTGTAACTCAGGATCAGTACAGGATAAGTAATGTATGTATACAGTGACTGCACCAGCAGAATAGTGAGTGCAGCTCTGGAGTATAATACAGGATATAACTCAGGATCAGTACAGGATAAGTAATGTATGTACACAGTAACTGCACCAGCAGAATAGTGAGTGCAGCTCTGGAGTATAATACAGGATGTAACTCAGGATCAGTACAGGATAAGTAATGTACAGTCATGTGAAAAAATTAGGACACCCTTTGAAAGCATGTGGTTTTTTGTAACATTTTTAATAAAAGGTTATTTCATCTCCGTTTCAACAATACAGAGAGATTAAAGTAATCCAACTAAACAAAGAAAACTGAAGAAAAGTCTTTTCAAGATCTTCTGTAAATGTCATTCTACAAAAATGCCTATTCTAACTGAGGAAAAAGATAGGACACCCTCACATGTATTCCCTCTTAAATTGGCTCAGATCTCACACAGGTATATCACACCAGGTGCACATAATTAGTAGATCGTTATTCTGCATGTTGAATGAGGCTTGCCCTATTTAAACCTCAGACATTTAGTTTGGTGTGCTCCTGACTGTTGAAGTGAGAGTGAGCACCATGGTGAGAGCAAAAGAGCTGTCAGAGGACTTCAGAAAAAAGATTGTAGCAGCCTATGAGTCTGGGAAGGGATTTAAAAAGATCTCAAAAGATTTTGAAATCAGCCATTCCACTGTCCGGAAGATAGTCTACAAGTGGAGGGCTTTCAAAACAACTGCCAACATGCCCAGGACTGGTCGCCCCAGCAAGTTCACCCCAAGAGCAGACCGCAAGATGCTAAAAGAGGTCTCCAAAAACCCTAAAGTGTCATCTCGAGAACTACAGCAGGCTCTGGCTACTGTTGATGTAGAAGTACATGCCTCTACAATCAGAAAGAGACTGTACAAGTTTAACTTGCATGGGAGGTGTGCAAGGAGGAAACCTTTGCTTTCCAAGAGAAACATCGATGGCTACTGTTGATGTAGAAGTACATGCCTCTACAATCAGAAAGAGACTGTACAAGTTTAACTTGCATGGGAGGTGTGCAAGGAGGAAACCTTTGCTTTCCAAGAGAAACATCGAGGCCAGACTGACATTTGCCAGAGATAAAGTTGACAAAGACCAGGACTTCTGGAATAATGTTCTTTGGACAGATGAGTCCAAAATTGAATTATTTGGACACAACAGCAGAGGACATGTTTGGCGTAAACCAAACACAGCATTCCAAGAAAAGAACCTCATACCAACTGTGAAGCATGGAGGTGGAAGTGTCATGGTTTGGGGCTGCTTTGCTGCAGCAGGACCTGGTCAGCTCACCATCATAGAATCCACGATGAATTCTACTGTGTATCAGAAGGTGCTTGAAGAACATGTGAGACCATCAGTTAGAAAATTAAAGCTGAAGCGGAACTGGACCATGCAACATGACAATGACCCAAAACATACTAGTAAATCAACCAAAGATTGGCTGAAAAAGAAGAAATGGAGAGTCCTGGAATGGCCAAGTCAAAGTCCAGATTTGAATCCCATTGAGATGCTGTGGGGTGACTTGAAAAGGGCTGTACGTGCAAGAAACCCCTCAAACATCTCACAGCTGAAAAAGTTCTGCATTGAGGAGTGGGGTAAAATTTCCTCAGACCGATGTCGAAGACTGGTAGATGGCTACAAGAACCGTCTCACTGCAGTTATTTCAGCCAAAGGAGGTAACACTCGCTATTAGGGGCAAGGGTGTCCTATCTTTTTCCTCAGTTAGAATAGGCATTTTTGTAGAATGACATTTACAGAAGATCTTGAAAAGACTTTTCTTCAGTTTTCTTTGTTTAGTCGGATTACTTTAATCTCTCTGTATTGTTGAAACGGAGATGAAATAACCTTTTATTAAAAATGTTACAAAAAACCACATGCTTTCAAAGGGTGTCCTAATTTTTTCACATGACTGTATGTACACAGTGACTGCACCAGCAGAATAGTGAGTGCAGCTCTGAAGTATAATACAGGATGTAACTCAGGATCAGTACAGGATAAGTAATGTATGTACACAGTGACTACACCAGCAGAATAGTGAGTGCAGCTCTGAAGTATAATACAGGATGTAACTCAGGATCGGTACAGGATAAGTAATGTATGTACACAGTGACTGCACCAGCAGAATAGTGAGTGCAGCTCTGGAGTATAATACAGGATGTAACTCAGGATCAGTACAGGATAAGTAATGTATGTACACAGTGACTACACCAGCAGAATAGTGAGTGCAGCTCTGGAGTATAATACAGGATGTAACTCAGGGTCAGTACAGGATAAGTAATGTATGTACACAGTGACTGCACCAGCAGAATAGTGAGTGCAGCTCTGGAGTATAATACAGGATGTAACTCAGGATCAGTACAGGATAAGTAATGTATGTACACAGTGACTGCACCAGCAGAATAGTGAGTGCAGCTCTGAAGTATAATACAGGATGTAACTCAGGATCAGTACAGGGTAAGTAATGTATGTACACAGTGAGTGCACCAGCAGAATAGTGAGTGCAGCTCTGGAGTATAATACAGGATGTAACTCAGGATCAGTACAGGGTAAGTAATGTATGTACACAGTGAGTGCAGCTCTGGAGTATAATACAGGATGTAACTCAGGATCAGTACAGGATAAGTAATGTATGTACACAGTGACTGCACCAGCAGAATAGTGAGTGCAGCTCTGAAGTATAATACAGGATGTAACTCAGGATCAGTACAGGGTAAGTAATGTATGTACACAGTGAGTGCACCAGCAGAATAGTGAGTGCAGCTCTGGAGTATAATACAGGATGTAACTCAGGATCAGTACAGGATAAGTAATGTATGTACACAGTGACTGCACCAGCAGAATACAGAGTGCAGCTCTGGAGTATAATACAGGATGTAACTCAGGATCAGTACAGGATAAGTAATGTAATGTATGTACACAGTGACTGCACCAGCAGAATAGTGAGTGCAGCTCTGAAGTATAATACAGGATGTAACTCAGGATCAGTACAGGGTAAGTAATGTATGTACACAGTGAGTGCACCAGCAGAATAGTGAGTGCAGCTCTGGAGTATAATACAGGATGTAACTCAGGATCAGTACAGGATAAGTAATGTATGTACACAGTGACTGCACCAGCAGAATAGTGAGTGCAGCTCTGGAGTATAATACAGGATGTAACTCAGGATCAGTACAGGATAAGTAATGTATGTACACAGTGACTGCACCAGCAGAATAGTGAGTGCAGCTCTGGAGTATAATACAGGATCAGTAACATATGTACAAGGTGTATATTCAGCCTGCATGTAAACCCTTTAATATGGATCTCATGGCTTTCTCTGTATGATGGGAACATGACCTGTTTTTCTGCTCAGGGAGAAAACTTGGTTACACATTTGACAATCAGAACCTACATAACGTGTCTCTGGGGCAGGGACAGGAGGTTGTAGCTGAGCAGGCGCTGGATCTGGCCGCCCGGGAAGGACACTGGGTCATCCTGCAGGTACTGCTCCTCTGTTCATCCATCTTTTTTTCAAGGCGTCGGGAGAGGGAATTCTGCACACAGCGCTGCCTCTCTGACCTTCCCTGCATAACCTAATTCCAACAACATCTGTGACCGCTCTAGAAATAAATAAAAATCTGAGCTTGTAGCATCCAGAGACACGGCCATAATTATTCAGAAGTCCTATGATGTTCGGCCAAGTGTCAGTTCTGTGTCCCAGCTGCTCTCCATGCCCAGATGTTACATTAAGCCTCCAGTATGTGGATTATACGGACGAGCTCTGCGCCTGTCGCTCTCCGGCCGCCCATTCCTACTCTGAATATCGTAGATATTGCCTGCAACCACTATGCATTCTATACCAGCGCGCTGCAGTGTGGGTGGACCCTGAGGGGGGGGGGGGGCACAAGTCCTAATGTAACCCCCTGTGTGTTAGAATCCGCTCTGTCCTAAATTTTCCCATTTCCTTGATTACTTTACATCCACAGTTGTGTAAATTATCTTACATTGTCTGTATACGTTCTACCAGGTTGATGGACAATTATGTTGTAGCATTTAATGCTTTCTTTTCCGCCCGTCCCGGATCGCTCAGCCGGGGAGGGCGTCGCATGCATTTCCCATTTGAGGAGCCGTCGGCCTCTATTAGCTAAAATGCCACTTGCATTGTGTTAATTTAATTCTGGAGTCTCTTCATTTTCATACGTTGTTGCTTCACTGAGCTACAATCAGGTTGTAATTTGAGGAGCAGAGTTTTTTTTTTGATGGTTATGCTGAGCCGTCTCCCCCGCTGGACGCTCGAGGTAATGAAACTGCTTGTATTGGGATTCTTGGTTTATAAAATAAGTGAGTGCCCTATGTAGAGAAGAATCTGGGCCACCCCCAGCTTATGTAGGGGCCATCGTCTACCAGGATCTGCCCTTGTGACCCCAACCCTCCCTTTTATCAATGTTTATTGCAATGGAGAGAATGAGCCGTGTGCTGTGTCCATGTCTTACTGACCTGTTCATTGCCCACAACAGAATATTCATCTAGTGGCCAAGTGGCTGAGCACGCTGGAGAAGAAGCTGGAGCACCACAGTGAAGGCAGCCACCCCAACTTCCGTGTTTTCATCAGTGCCGAGCCCGCCGGGTCACCCGACGGCCACATCATTCCTCAGGGTATCCTTGAGAACTCCATCAAAATCACCAACGAGCCTCCGACCGGCATGCACGCCAACCTGCACAAAGCACTGGATAACTTCAACCAGGTAACATCTGCTGCTAGAACGTGACCTATGCATGTAGGACACATATGTTCAGTAGGACCTCACGTATTCTTCTCTGCTTGTACGTACAGGACACTCTGGAGATGTGTGCACGTGAAACAGAGTTCAAGAGCATCCTGTTCGCTCTCTGTTACTTCCACGCCGTGGTGGCCGAGAGGAGAAAGTTCGGACCTCAGGGTTGGAATCGCTCCTATCCCTTTAACACTGGAGACCTCACAATATCAGTCAACGTATTGTACAATTATCTGGAAGCCAATGCCAAGGTCAGACCCAGAGCCTCGCTTTCTGTCATATAGCTGCAGGCTGGGGCTACATGGAGATTCTGTCTGAAACAGACACGGCATGGTCACAACTAATGAAAGTGAACAGGGCCACTAGAAATCCAGCAGGTTGGGAGTTAATCATGTCATGCCCAAGATGCAGAAATTTGCAGGTCCCCGTGTGATATTGTTCACATTCAGATTCTATGCTAAAGGATCAGTCACCCCTGCCCCAAACAGCTTGGTTCAGCTCCTATAATTTGGGGGGCATTTAGTTTTTACTACATTCGATTACTGTGTAGAGGCAACTCTTCCCAGAATGCAAATCACTAGAGGAAGTTCTGTGTAGACACTGGACAGGCAGGGAATGCTGGGAGATTTCAGCTCTGAGGTGTAGTACAGTCTGTCCGTATCATACCATATTTATAAAGTGAATCCATTTTAATGTACATTAGTTCTACATGTAAACTGTGACGGTGAATACATGTCACTGGTAATGTCCTTCTCCGGCCTCTAGATGGCGTCTTGCAGCTACATGCGTATTTCCTGATTTCATACTATGCCAAGAGCAAAATGAAGGCGAGCTGTATAGTCCAGGGTGATGTAGCAGGTGCACGAAGGACATGTTCAACCCTTAGGGGGAATTTAAAAAAGACCGCCGTTTCATACGTCCGTCCTAAACTAGATCAGATTTATTAACCGACCCAAATATTAGGTAATTTTTTGGCTGTACCTTCACCATAAAAGCAAATCTGCAGCTGTTATGAGGAGGCATAGATTTGGGCCATAATCTACGCCATAAGAGACGCGTCACTACATCACCCAGCAGCTCTGTCATTCAGCAGCACCCAGATTGGAGGCTGGGATCTGTAGTTCCTCTATAGATAAATGCTTCCTGTATTAGACCACCTGAATACATCTATCTTGGTCATTGTGCATTTAGCTTCAGTGACTGTTCATTCGAGGCATTCAGTGCTGAGCCCTTTCCACACTAGCAGCCCTGTTGTCTGACTGGCGGCTGCTCTGTGTCCATTAGGCCCTATTTACTTTGTGTTTCAGGTCCCCTATGACGACCTGCGTTATCTGTTTGGCGAGATCATGTACGGAGGTCACATCACGGATGACTGGGACCGGCGACTCTGCAGGACTTATCTAGAGGAGTTCATAAAGCCTGAAATGATGGAAGGGGAGCTGTTCCTGGCCCCTGGATTCCCACTTCCCGGAAACATGGATTACAATGGTTACCATCAGGTATAAAGGGAGAAGTTTCCGTGGGTGATGATATGTGGGTGGCATCTTAACAGGTATCGGTGTCATCTGCTTCCTTCGAATGTGGTCTCAAAACTGGTTATCAACAGTGCATATACTTCTTATTCCAGTATATTGACGATGTCCTCCCTGCCGAGTCTCCATATCTGTACGGCCTGCACCCTAACGCAGAGATCGGTTTCCTGACTCAGACATCAGAAAAGTTGTTCCGCACTGTGCTGGAGATGCAGCCTCGTGACAGCAGCATGGGCGAGGGTGGAGGAGTCACCCGGGAGGAGAAGGTAGGTATAGGTCCACGAAGGCGCCATGAAGGCAGTGTGTAGGGCACTAATAATAAGTGCATTAAGGAAATCCCTAAACTGACAGCAGTGAAACTTAAGGTGCAGCCACAATACCGTATGCAGATGGCGTCCACTGTAACAGTGTCTATTCTTGTCCGCAAAACAGACAAGAATAGGACATGTTCTATCTTTATTGCGGGGCACGGAACGTACATACGGATGCAGACAGTGTCGGCCACCTTTGCGGAACCATATTAGATTCGTTACTAGAGTTATTATCCAGGGTAGTGAGAAGGGCAAAGCAATGTCAGGATCATGAGTCTCGGAAAGCTGGGTGACACCTGAAAGCTCCGTGCACACAGTCCATGTTAGTACCACGCAGGAGACAGCTCCCAGCTCATCTGCAGGCCGGTCACAGATCTGGACCGAGAAACTGTCTTAACCTGATAGATAGTCTGAGCATGCAAGAGCCATCACCTCCCAGAATCCTTCACTCCTGCTCTGAGGCTTCAGACCTGCATCTGTATGACACTCGCTGCTAATGATCCCGTCCTCCTCATGGCCCTGGAAGTCATGAGAAGTAGATCTATAATTTGATATACAATGCAACCTTCTACTCACGTTCTAGGAATATTATGTGTAACATGGACTGTACTCCCATCAGCCATAACAATAAGACCACTGACAGGTGAAGGGAATAACATGGATTATCTGGTGACAGTGACGCCTGTCTGGGGGGGAATCAGTTAGCAAGTGAGCAGTCAGTTCTTAAAGTTGCAGGAAATATTTGAAAGTGTGAGGATCTGAGGGACAAGGGACAAACTGTGTCAGATCATCTGCAGAACAGCCGGTATTGTGTCCAGTATGTAGTGGTTAGTACCTACCCTGAGTGGTCTAAGGAAGGAGATCCGGTTACAGGGTCCAAGGTACCCAAGGCTTATTTATAGGTGGGGGTGAAGGCGAGCATCAGAACTGGAGCATCGAGCAATGGAAGAAGGCGGCCTGGCCTGATGAATCATGGGACGGCCAGGTCACCTGGGGAAGAGATGGCACCGGGTGCACTATGAGAAGAAGACAAGCCGATGGGGGCAGTGTGATGATGTGGGCGATGTTCTGCTGGAAATCCTACCTCCTGGCATCATGTGGACGTGATAGTGCTGATGGCAGTGGCCTCTTTTAGCAGAATAATGCCCCGACACTGCAAAAATCATCAGAAAGGACAGGAGGGCAGATGGTTTTAATGTTGTGGCTGATTGATGTACCGTATTTTTCGCCGTATAAGACGCACTTTTTCCCCCCCAAAAGTGGGGGGGAAATAGCAGTGCGTCTTATACGGCGAATGTAGCCGATTTTGCTTAGTTTTCAATGATACACCCGCCGCGATGCCGTGCGGCGGGTATATCAGCTGTGAGGGAGGAGGGGCTGGGGGCGGCATCTGCATTTATAATGACAGCGGGGCCCGTGCAGTGACTGTATTCTACTACACGGGCCCCGCTTACTGTACAATCATATCCCTAATACCGTAGTTAATTGTTGTGTGCACTGCATGTAAAAGCATAATGAGCGATGATGAGCGCTATTACTTACAATTAGAAGCGCTCGCCGTTCGGAGCAGAGAGGAGGGAGGAGGCAGGAGGCAGGCCGGGAGGACGGGCGCTGGCAGTGTGAGTCATACGTCACGCGCCTGCGCCGCCTGCTTCATGAATGAAGCAGGCGGCGCAGGCGCGTGACGGATGACTCACACTGCCAGCGCCCGTCCTCCCGGCCTGCCTCCTCCCTCCTCTCTGCTCCGAACGGCGAGCGCTTCTAATTGTAAGTAATAGCGCTCATCATCATCGCTCATTATGCTTTTACATGCAGTGCACACAACAATTAACTACGGTATTAGGGATATGATTGTACAGTAAGCGGGGCCCGTGTAGTAGAATACAGTCACTGCACGGGCCCCGCTGTCATTATAAATGCAGATGCGACCCCCACACCCATTATAAAAGCAAATGCGACCCCCACACTTATGGAGGGGATCTGTGGATGACACATAGCATAAGATGCTATATATGTGTCATCCACAGATCCCCCCCATAACTGTCATACACAGATCCTCATAACAGCGCCATCCAGAGAGGATCCCCTATAAGTGTCACCCACAGATCCCCCATAACAGTGCGTCACCCACAGATCCCCCATAACAGTGCGTCATCCACAGATCCCCCATAACAGTGCATCACCCACAGACCACAATTAGTTCAAAATATTTTTTTTCTTATTTTCCTCCCCAAAAACCTAGGTGCGTCTTATACGCCGGTGCGTCTTATACGGCGAAAAATACGGTAAATGCCTCTTCTCCTTTAAGGCAAGTAATCCGCCATGCCCTGGGACTAGAGCATTGTGTGTATTGTTAACGTCTTAATGTCCCATGGTGCTTTGTAACCCCTCACAATGCAGGGGATCAATGCACGTAAAAGACATTTGTTAGGACAAGACGTTCCCCAGCCGCAGTGCGTTACGTTTCCAGAGAGACGCTCTGAATTATTGAGCGCCGATGATAACCTCACACTGGGTTTGTTTGTATTAGTGGATGGCAATATAAGCTAAGGAGCAGCCGGTAGAAATCTCAGGACGTTATTAAAAAGGAAGAGAGTTACATCCAGATCATGTACTCTGCCGCACTCACCGCTATGAGGTTACCGAGTCCGCTCGCTCCGGGATAATGAATCTCAGTTTATGGCTAATGGATCCTATTGTGTGCAGGGATAGAGCCGTGCAGCTGGAGCCCCTGAGTATATCGGCCTGTTACATGGAGGTCGAGCGTGGATTGTGTTGTGTAAAACCAGTCCATTGTCCGCTCCTCCTGAGACTAGCTGTAACAGTAAGGTGAGAACCTGTTGTGCTTCTTCTACAGGTCAAAGCCACTCTGGACGAGATCCTCGAGAAACTCCCGGAGGAGTTCAACATTGCAGAGCTGATGGCAAAGGCGGAGGAGAGGACGCCGTACATTGTGGTCGCCTTCCAGGAATGCGAACGGATGAACATGCTCACCAGTGAGATCAAACGCTCCCTGAAGGAGCTCGACTTAGGACTGAAGGTAAAACGTCAGAGCGTTGTGCTGGAGTCCACATACAAGAAGCGCACACCTAAGGTGGTAAATCAGATGACACCAGTGGGACGCTGTATCGCAAAGACCATCAGTCGTGCTATGATATGTGACTACTGAGTCTGATAGATCCTAGAACTGCATTCGCTATATGCTCCAGAGGTATACAACATCCTCCTTACAGAGGACAGTCTCCCAACAAACAGAATACCATAGTACAGGGATGGCAAACTTGAGGCTCTCCAGCTGTTGCAAAACTACAACTCCCAGCATGCCCAGAGTACCTACAGCTATCAGCCTACAGCAGAGCATGGTGGGAGTTGTAGTTTTACAACAGCTAGAGAGCCACAGGTTAGCCATGCCTGCCATAGTAGATCACGGGGAACTCCTTTCTTCATACGCTGCCAATTGTCACTTTTATATCGGACAAAATATATGAACGAAAATGGCCAAATAATTTCTTATAAAATGCAATAAAAACATAGTTAATACGGTTGAAAAAAGACATAAGTCCATCAAGTTCCATCGAGGGATTGGTTGGGGCACCGAATTCCAGAAGGAAGTGAGACTCAGATTTCTACACGTTTTCATAAGCATTAATGTCATTTACTTAAAAAACTTTGTCTAAACCCTTTTTAAAACTGTCCCCTGTTCCTGCTGTGACCACGCCCTGAGGAAGTCTATTCCACAGCTTCACAGTTCTTAGGCCCCTTTCACACAGGCGAGTATTCTGCGCGGATGCGATGCGCGAGTTGAACGCATTGCACCCGCACTGAATCCTGACCCATTCATTTCTTTGGGGCTGTGCACACGACCAGTGATTTTCACGCATCACTTGTGCATTGCGTGAAAATCACAGCATGCTCCTCTTTGTGTGTTTTTCACGTAACGCAGGCCCCATAGAAATGAATGGGGTTGCGTGAAAATCGCAAGCATCCGCAAGCAAGTGCGGATGCGGTGCGATTTTCACGCACGGTTGCTAGGAGACGATCAGGATGGAGACCCGATCATTATTATTTTCCCTTATAACATGGTTATAAGGGAAAATAATAGCATTCTGAATACAGAATGCATAGTACAATAGCGCTGGAGGGGTTAAAAATAAATAAATAATAATTTAACTCCCCTTAATCCACTTGATCGCGCAGTCGGCATCTCCTTCTGTCTTCATCTTAGCTGTGTGCAGCAACAGGACCTGTGGTGATGTCACTCCGGTCATCACATGATCCATCACCATGGTAACAGATCATGTGATGGATCATGTGATGACCGGAGTGACATCACCACAGGTCCTGTTGCTGCACACAGCTAAGATGAAGACAGAAGGAGATGCCGACTGCGCGATCAAGTGGATTAAGGTGAGTTAAATAATGTTTTCTTTTTTTTTAACCCCTCCAGCGCTATTTTACTATGCATTCTGTATTTAGAATGCTATTATTTTCCCTTATAACCATGTTATAAGGGAAAATAATACAATCTACAGAACACCGATCCCAAGCCCGAACTTCTGTGAAGAAGTTCGGGTACCAAACATGCGCAATTTTTCTCACGCGAGTGCAAAACGTATTAAAATGTTTTGCACTTGCGCGGAAAAATCGTGCGTGTTCCCGCAACACACCCGCACATTTTCCCGCAACGCCCATCTGAAAGAGGCCTTACAGTAAAGACGTTTTTTCAACGCTTCCGGAGACTGAACTTTTTCTTCTCCAGTCGGAGGCAGTGTCCCCTTGTCTTTTGAGGGCATTTGACATGGAACAGTTTTTCACTGTATTTTTTGTATGGCCCATTTCTATATTTGTATAGGTTAATCATGTCCCCCCCTTAGACGTCTCTTCTTAAGACTAAATATAGTAAATTATTTTAATCTTTCTTCATAACTAAGGCCCCTTATCAGTTTAGTCGCTCTCCTTTGTACTTTTCCAGCTGCAAGGCGTCCTTTCTATGGACTGGTGCCCGGAACTGAACTGTGTATTCCAGATGACTCCGCACCAAAGCTTTGTAAAGTGGTAATATCACATCCCTGCCCTGCGAGTCCATGCCTCGTTTAATGCATGACAATATCCTGGTGGCCTTAGAAGCAGCTGATTGACATTGTATGCTGTAATTTAATCTACCATCCACGAGGACACCCAAATCCTTTTCTATAAGTGACTCTTCCAGTGTTACATCCCCTAGGACATATGAAGCACAGAGATTATCACTACCAAAATGCAGAACTTTACTTTTACAGAAATTTGTCCACATTGTACTTCATTTGCCAAGTTGATGCCCAATCACTGTGTCCCAGTCAGCTTGTAGTTTATGGATATCTTCCATAGACTGCATAGTACTACACAGCTTAGTGTCATCTGCAGAAATAGATATGGTGCTATTAATCCCGTCCTCGATATCATTAATAAATAAATTAAATATTAAAGGACCTGGCACTGAATCTTGGGGTCACCACTTATAACCCGGGACCATTTAAAATAGGAATCATTGACCGCAACTCTCTGGACACGATCCTTCAGCCAGTATTCAATCCAATTACAAACTATACTTTCCAAGCCTATAGACCTTACTTTACCTATTAAGCATCTATGAGGGACAGGATCAAAAGCTTTTGCAAAATCCAGAAACACTACATCCACTGCCGCCCCTCTGTCCAGGCTACTACTGACCTCACTACATCTACAACCGCCCCTCTGTCCAGACTCCTACTCACCTCACTACATCCACAGCCGCCCCTCTGTCCAGGCTACTACTCACCTCACTATATCCACAGCCGCCCGTCTGTCCAGGCTACTACTCACCTCACTACATCCACAGCCACCCCTCTGTCCAGGCTACTACTCACCTCACTATATCCACAGCCGCCCCTCTGTCCAGGCGTCTACTTGCCTCACTACATCCACAGCCGCCCCTCTGTCCAGGCATCTACTCACCTCACTACATCCACAGCTGCCCCTCTGTCCAGGCTTATACTTGCCTCACTACATCCACAGCCGCCCCTCTGTCCAGGCCTTTACTCACCTCACTACATCCACAGCCGCCCCTCTGTCCAGGCTTCTACTCACCTCACCACATCTACAGCCGCCCCTCTGTCCAGCCTACTACTCACCTCACTACATCCACAGCCGCCCCTCTGTCCAGCCTACTACTCCCCTCACTATATCCACAGTCTTCCCTCTGTCCAGCCTACTACTCCCCTCACTATATCCACAGTCTTCCCTCTGTCCAGCCTACTACTCCCCTCACTATATCCACAGTCTTCCCTCTGTCCAGCCTACTACTCCCCTCACTATATCCACAGTCTTCCCTCTGTCCAGCCTACTACTCCCCTCACTATATCCACAGCTGCCCCTCTGTCCAGGCTTATACTTGCCTCACTACATCCACAGCCGCCCCTCTGTCCAGGCCTTTACTCACCTCACTACATCCACAGCCGCCCCTCTGTCCAGGCTTCTACTCACCTCACCACATCTACAGCCGCCCCTCTGTCCAGACTGCTACTCACCTCACTACATCCACAGCCTCCCCTATGTCCAGGCTACGACTTACCTAACTACATCCACAGCCGCCTCTCTGTCCAGGCTTCTACTCACCTCCTCATAAAAACAAACCAGGTTAGTCTGACAACTTCTGTCCTGGGTAAACCCATGTTGTTTATCACTTATAATATTATTAACAATCACCTACTCCTGAATATAGTCCCTTAAGAGTCCTTCCAAAATTTTCCCATGACAGAAGTTAAGCTAACTGGTCTATAATTACCTGTCGAGGACCTAGATCCTTTTTTAAATATGGGCACCACATTTGCCTTGTGCCAATCACTTGGCACTGTACCAGTACCTAGAGAATTCTTTAAAAATTATAAACAGGGGCACAGCAATGATTGATCTGAGCTCTTTAAGAATTTTTGGGTGTAATCCATCTGGACCCGGAGCTTTGTTCACATTTACCTTATTTAACTTATCTTGACCATATCTACAGTTAGCCAATTGAGTATATTACTGGAGGTACTAACAGCCCCAGCACCACATATATCAGCTCCTTTCTCTTCTTTTGTATATACAGAGCTAAAAAAAACCATTTAGTAACTCTGCCTTTTCCTTATAAGGGACTAAACCCCTTTACCATTATTTAGTGGAACTACCTGCTCAGACCTTGGTTTTTTAGCATTTTATATTTAAAGATTTTTGGGGATTTGTTTTGCTCTCTTTTGCCACCTGCTGTTGGTTTTTTATTTTCACAAATTTTATTTCCTTTTTGCAGATTTTGTTAAGCCCATTGTAAACTTCAGAGGCTACATCTGACCCCACAGATTTGTATTTTTTAAATGCCCTTTTTTTGTCTTTTATTGCCCTTTTTATAGTAGCTGTAAGCCATGGGGGGTTTAATTTTAGCCGTTTATACTTGTTACCTAAAGGAATTAATCTTTTAGTGCAATTACGCAATGCGAATTTAAAGCTCTCACATATATCCTCAGTATTATTATGTGACAGTAGCTGCTCCCAGTCTATGCCCTGAAATGATGCCCTCAACCCAGGGAAATCAGCCTTTTTGAAATTCAGTGTCTTTGCTTTGCTTGATGGCGTTTGCTTCTTATAGTTAAGGGGGAATATAATTATATTGTGGTCACTATCACCTAGTGTTTCTTGAACAGTAACATTTCCAACAAGCTCTGCATCATTAGAAATTACCAGATCCAACAGAGCATCGCCCCTAGTGGGGGCTTCTACAGACTGGCCCATAAAGTGGTCCTGCAGCAAGTTGAGGAATCTTCTCCACCTTGCGGTTGAGGCAGAACAATGACCCCAGTCAATGTCTGGGAAGTTAAAATCTCCCATTATGACCACTGTACCAGCCTGTGCCACTGCTCTATTTTGTTATACAGTTGAGCTTCTATCTCCTCTGTGATGTTAGGAGGTCTATAGATTACATCAAGTATTATTTTTTCAGTGTTTGTATCCTTTTGAACTTCCACCCATAAGGTTTCCACATCCTCACCATCTGGACCCACAATTGCCTCTTTCACACTTGTCTTCAGATAACTCCTCACATACAGGCACGCACCACTTCCTTTTCTAGTGACCCGGTCTTTCCTAAATAGTGTAAAACCCTCAATATTTACAGCCCAGCCATGTGAAGAGCCCAACCATGTCTCAGCCATACCAACTATATCTATGTGTTCTTCTAGTACCATAGCCTCCAGCTCCTCTATTTTGCTAGCTAGACTTCTGGCATTTGTGAAAATACATTTTAAATTACTATTACCTGTAAAGTGAGTATTCTGGATTTTTTGGTTACCTTGGTTGATGTTTGTATGTAACAGGTTCTTGGTACCAGCAGTTCTATTTTTCATCTGTATAAAGTTCTGCCCAGTCTTCTCCCTACTTTGCTCACTAACCCCAACCCCACTGTCCCCTCCTATAGCCCACTTTGTATCTACACTATTTACCCCCTTATTAGTATGACCATCCCACCCTCCCCCCAGATCCTAATTTAAAAGCTTCTCCAGCCGTCTAACCATTTTTCCCCCAGGGCAGTTGCACCCTCCCCATTAACGTGCAGCATATCCCTACTGTAGATCCTGTAACCGACAGAGAGGTAGTCCCAGTTCTCCATGAACCCAAACCCTTCCTTCCTGCACCAGCTTCTGAGCCACTTATTTAACTCCTTAAGCTCCCGTTGTCTCTCTGGTGGCGCTCGTGGCACTGGTAGTATTTCTGAAAACACTACCTTGGAGGTCCTGGACTTGAGCTTCTCTCCTAGTCCCCTAAAATCATTTTTAAGGACCTTCCATCTCCCTCTAACTTTGTCATTGGTGCCAATGAGTACCCTGACCACCAGGTCTTCCCCAGCCCCACCCAGCAATCTGTCAATCCGATCCGCAATATGACGAACCTGAGCACCCGGAAGACAACACACTGTTCAGCATTCATGGTCTCTGACCCTGCCTTTCCGCCTTATAATAGAGTCCCCTACCACCAGCATCTGTCTGGCCTTTGTTGCACTCCTTTTTCCATCCTTCTTGCAGCGGTCATCCTCCTGGTGGCTAGGACAAACGTCCTGCTGCAGTGTTGCTGGCCCTGTGCTTTCATCCCTAATATCAGGCAAACAGGCATATTTACTAGGGCATTCCAGCTCCGGACTAGCCTCCCTGGCACTTTTCCCTTTACCCCTTCTTCCTACATTAAACTAACTGCTGACCTGATAGTCCTGATCTTGCCCTCCTCCTCCCACCTCCATTTCACTGACCCCAGTCAGCGCCTGCACAGTGAGGTCTAAGCCTCTCTCCAGGTCTGCAATATCCCTAAGTATTTCAAGCTGCTTATTTAGATCCAAGATCTGGGCTTCCAAATATGCAACATGATTGCATCTAGTGCAAATGTATTCACCCTCAAATGGCTCTTCAAGGCACGCATACATTGCACAGGACACACCCTTAGTAGCATTGTTCATGGAGCACACGTTTAAATGGGGATGAACAGTAAAGTAGTAATTGGAATCAAGCAAACAAGGGAAAATCTAGCAAACCTTAGTTTCTTGCTCCTTGTCTTAAACTCCGGTTCTTTAAACTCCACTTATTCAGAAGCCACTTAGTACAGCAAGCCCAGTACAAGGGGATGCAACATGTTTCAGCCTTGACTGTCCAATCAGGAGAAACCTCAGAGTTGTGATATGTCTCATCTATGAATGTATTGTGTGTGATATTCCAGTTCAGATGTCTTTTCCTGCCTCTTCCATCCCCTGTCCAGTCATGGTCATACCTGCATCCATTGAAATCCATGAAAATACTAACTCTCAGTTTCTGATTTGTCCATCAGGGTGAACTGACCATGACTAGTGACATGGAGAATCTACAGAACGCCATTTTCCTGGACATGGTGCCCGATTCATGGACCAAAAGAGCCTACCCGTCCATGGCTGGCCTGGCTGGCTGGTTTGTCGACCTCCTCAGCCGTATCAAGGAGTTAGAGACCTGGACGGGAGACTTTGCGTTGCCTTCGGCTGTCTGGCTGGCTGGTTTCTTTAACCCCCAGTCTTTCCTGACAGCCATCATGCAGTCTATGGCCAGGAAGAACGAGTGGCCGCTCGATAAGATGACCCTGCAGTGTGATGTGACAAAGAAGAACAGAGAGGACTTTAGCAGTCCACCACGAGAAGGGGCTTATGTCCATGGGCTGTTCATGGAGGGAGCTCGCTGGGACACACAGGTAAGGCTGCATCTGCTCTTGTAGATCATTTTACAGGTCAAAAAATGGTATGTTATATACGCTTTACCTTACTTATCATGCATTCCAGTCACACCCAATGCTGCATTCACAATATTGTGGCTCCTAATTTAAAGGGCATCTTTCAGCAGATTTGTACCTATGACACTGGCTGACCTGTTGGCATATGAATAAAATGCCTTAAAGAGGACCTTTCACCTGGAAAAACATTATGAAATAAGTATCCTGACATATACAGCGGCGCCCAGGGATCTCACTGCACTTACTATTATCCCTGGGTGCCGCTCCGTTCTCCCGTTATGTCCTCCGGTATCTTCACTCTAAGAGTGATTTCAGGAATGGTTTTGTCTAAAAGTCAGTGACCTTAAAACAACTTTAAAACTCTTTTGGGTAATGGCACATGAGGGGCTGACGTCCCCCCCGTCACGAGAGACGATGGTGCATTAGACATGCGGCCGTGCCTTCTCTTCTCCCTACTCCAAAGATCTTCAAGAAGCTTCATTACAATGTTAAAGGACTGATCAAAGTGGGTCATCTGGCACATTATCTGAGCGATTAGCCGTCCCCTCCTCACCATCGGCCTTTTATATCAAGTAGCCGCTCTGTGCGCTAATTAACAAAGGACAGTCTTCAAGGTTGACTGGACGAAGCCAGAGACAATGGATGCGTCAAGTTCTCCTAAGTACCAGGCTGAGCCCCCAAAGTCAGACGTCGAGATGATAAAGCACAAATGCAAGCAGACGGAAGTCCGCTCTGATTTATATGAATTCAAAAAGCAGCTCGGATTCCAGGGAATATGTAAATCTGCTGGAAGATATCAGCGTGTGATCAGTGCCCAGAGATCGAGGGAAGGTGAAGACGTCTAAGTGTGATTGGTAAGGTAGAGAAGACTGGGCTGGCACTGCGGCTGCCATGCTGCCTTTGTGGGACAGGCTGGTTACTGGGGACAAGCAGGCTTTTAGTCAGCGTTGTCAGCCTCATCTACTTCTATGTTAGACTTCCACTTAGGCCTTATGCACATAAGCGTATTTTTTTTCTGCCTCCGATCTGCATTTTTGCAGGTCGGATGCGGACTCATTACTTCCTTGGGGCTGCAGTGTGTGCTGTCCGCATGCTTGTTCTGTGGCACCCGCGAAAAATTCTTGTCCGTTTTACAGACAAGGATATGTGCTTGCTGTCAGTGAATGGGAACATTAAAGGGGTTGTCTCATCATGGACAGTGGGGGCATATCGCTAGGATATGCCCCCATTGTCTGATAGGTGCGGGTCCCAGCGGTGGAACCCACACCTATATCGAGAATGGAGCCCCACAAGGTGGTGGCTGGAGGACTCCGATCCGGCCACCACTAAGCCGGCTCCCTATAGACGTGAATGGGAGCGTACTGTGCATGCGCGGCCCCCCACTCCGAGCTATTTTCGCCGGCCCTATAGAAAATTAATGGATGGCGGCTGCGCATGTCCGCCCTCCTTCACTAGCGAGGCTCTGTTCTCGATATAGGTGCGGGTCCCAGTGGTGGGACCTACACCTATAAGACAATGGGAGCATATACTAGCGATATACCCCCATTGTCCATGATGAGACAACCCCTTTAATGTCCTGCTCACAAAGCTGCACGACTCGCTACCATAAAAAACACGTACATTAAACCGCACAACAATCTCTTGTTGCGGACTAGCGGTAATCTGAAGTAAATCCCAGAAGATGGTGGCTGCTTCACCCGTATTAACAATCTGACAGATTTCCGAAGAAGAAATAAAAGACTTAAATGTGGCGCGGCAGTAAACAAATTAATAAAAGGCCCGGTACCCGGCGCCCGCACGCCGCCATTATTTATCATTAAATATCCGTTGTGCTGAAGACCCAGAAATCGTCGTCTCCTCACATTCATCTCAATATTATCACATCGTTTATCTGGAAGGAAGAGCTGAATATGGAAAGTCGAATTCTCCAGATATTGTTTCCATGGTGATTGATAATCAGATGTGAATTATAAATCTTTCTACAGAAGTCGACATTTTACTTGCTGCTTAATGCAACAGTGTGTTTAAAGGGGCCTCGTCACCAGGAAAAGTTCCCTTTAAGAGTAATAATGTCTAATCAAAGCTGAACTAGTCCTATAAACGGACTAAGGTGCCAATGGAGGTGGGAAGAGTGGTCACATGACCCCCACCCACCATTTGTAGTGCTTCTCTTGCACTATTGCTCAGTCCATAAATATTCACTTGGATGGGGATGCGCTGCAGTACCCAACATGGCCACACTCGCCAGGATGGTGCTGTCTCTGTAAATGGGCTGTGGTTTTGTTCTGTCCATTCCTGGTCCTAACCTAAGGTCACTGCTAGCCCTGCAGGGAACTACCCTTCTGTGGTCTGGATGCAGCTGGGCCAGAAGTTGTTAAAGGGGTTGTGTGGCGGAAAGTTTTTAAAACTGGTTCAGACTGGTAGAAAATAATACAGTAAGTGAAGCATTGCCATTACTATCCAACGCGTCCTGGTCCCGTACTGGAACCACTGCCCCGTGGTTCCTGCTCCCTGACCACTCAGCCAATCACCGGCTGATGCTGAGGCCAGTGATTGGCTGAGCAGTCATTTCCTGTTTGTCAACAGAGTCCAGGAAGTGCTGGAACGGGAATGGTACCATCCATGTACATAAAAGAAAATAGAAGTCAGGAAGCCGCGCCTCGTGTGTGTTGCTGTATAACAGTTGAATCGCACTATATATAAGAAGCGCTTACCATTTGTTGCTGTGATGAGCCACAACAACTGCAGATAGCCTTCCTGGTATTTGCCCGTCCAGCGTGCGGGATCCTGTACTGCTGCCAAGGTCCTTTTCTCTGCCGCAGATGTGGCAATAGAAATAAAACGTAAAGCAATAAAAAGGGGGGATTTTGAACCTTTTGTAGCGACGCTGTAAACAGGAGACTACGTGCCAGGTAATATTATTAAAAAGAAAGATGCATTTTTATTTTATGGTCAATGCGTTTCGAGGACGTACAGCCCTCTTCATCAGGACAATAATAGCGTATCCATGTACAGGGGCCACATAAATATGTGCACATCATGCTGCATGGGGACATTCATTTTTGGGATAAAAATGAACAAATTGCAGTAGAACAGAACATGAAAAAAATTAGCAAAATCAATTTTTTGTCCCTCTTTCTCACAAAGAAAGGGTTAATTTAGGGTTAATTCAGCCGGTACATGTATATCTATAAGGTAGAATAGCGCACCGGCCCTTTAAATGCCTGACGCCATTTGTGTTGTATCTCCACTTACAGACCAGCATCATCACAGACGCACGACTCAAGGACTTGACGCCAGCCATGCCGGTCATCTTCATCAAGGCCATCCCTGTGGATAAGCAAGACACTCGCAACGTCTACGCCTGCCCTGTGTATAAGACCCGGCTGAGGGGACCAACATATGTCTGGACATTCAACCTTAAGACTAAAGAGAACCCCTCCAAATGGGTCCTGGCTGGGGTGGCGCTCTTGTTGCAGATTTAGAACTGTGCACTGGTTCTTCGTTCAGCGCGGACACTGTGCTGTTCTAGACACTTTTACGCTTTCAGTTGCACTAAGAGGAGACTCCGCACCTTGTGAAAAAACACTCCGAAAACCCAGTATTACGCTGCACATGCCCACACTAAGTTATTGTGGAAGTCTGTTCTAATAAAGATTTCACTTCTCTTACATAATGTGCCATGTGTCCACACCGGCACCGCAGAGGTAGAGACTGGTGACGTCTGCAGCAGGGCCTGCTTTTACACTCACCCCCAGCAGGGAGCTGTGCACCTGACATGCAGCAGGCACCACTTGAATTCCAGCGCTGCCTACTTGGCACTTATAACAGGGCCCCTCCTTCATCTCAGTGGTGCGCCAGCCATGTAGCTGTTACCATAGCAACAGGAGCCGACACTTGGCAGCTCTCAGACATGATGCAGCCAAGTTGTATCTGATGGCGACATCAGGGGCGTAGCTATAGGGGAATTGGCTGCTTTGGGGCCCAAACTCAGAAGGGGCCCATCCAGGAGGAGGACCAAAGATTTTGTTGACAGGGCCTCCTCAACAGTATTATAATATGAGATTGTATACAGAGACACTAGGAAATGGACGGAGCTGCCAGGCCTCATCCGACAGCGTGATATTGGCTAGCCACAGGAGTGGGGGTTGTAGGGCAGGAGGGGGTTAAAACTTGATGTGGGGCCTAGTCATTTCTATTTATGCCACTGGGCGACATTTTGTATGGTTGCACAGTGCGACGAAATGCGCCACACAAAGCAGGGGCAATGGTTCTCCCAAATTGTCTTCTCAACCAAACCAATGGTAGTTAGGGCAGAACCTAAGAATTAATCTCCCCTCCTAAAACATACAATTTTGCAGTCACGATCGGTCACATCGGTTTTGATGGGGCCACAAGCAATACATTTCTGTCCAGTCAGTTTCCATGTGCCTGGATACTGTATGGAGCCACCATGGCATCACTTCCCGGCTTCTTATAAGGCCACCTGCACGTTGTGGATTACGTCCGAGTGAATTTTCGTGCAGAAAAACCATAGTGTAATCCAGTACGAGCAAAGTGAATGCGATTTAACAAATCTCAAGTACACTTTGCTTTTTTCTTCCGTACGGAAATTGACCCGTTGTGCGGAGTTTAAAATCCGCAGCAGGTCAATTGTTTGTGCAATTCCACACCTTCTGTGGGTGGTTTTCCCTATAATGTTTGTTAAAAAGAAAAAACAAAAATCCACAACAAAAACGGCATAAAAACCGTTCGAAATAGTGTGGATTTATGTGCCTTTTTTGTGTGGTTTTGGTGCAGATTTCATGCAGGATTTTTTTTGCATACAAATGTGCACCGTGTGCAGGTCTCCTAATGGTGTGGGTTCTGTGTATTCACAATCGGGGATAGGAATTCTCTGCAGGTTCCCTCTCTAATTGCTCCGCGCTCTCATTTCCCCAGTAGCTGCTGCAGCGGAGAATCTGTCTTGTAAGGAGTAATCCAGATAAATTTGGTTCTTGCCGTTGATTAATTAAGCATGGCCAAACACTCGACTCTACAACAGAGCTCTCCGTCCTGACTGTAAGGAAACGAGACAGAAAAGGACAAACAGAGAGGGTGAAAGACATCGTGAAACTTTTATACCACGTTTCCGTCTTGTCTGGTGCGCCTTCTATTGTTAGTGCAAGCAGACAAGACTTCTTCAGGCAGAGCTCCACATATGAAGGAGGCCACATGGAAACACATGACAGAGGTGAGAGGTAAATGCTGGTCTTTCTAAATGCAGAGTCTGCCAACATGCGAGTCTGCAGCTGTTGAAAAACTACAACTCCCGGCATACCTAGCGTGTCCCACAAAGTCTGGGGATGCTGTGAGTGTTGCACCAGCTGGACAGCTACATTTTGCAGACCACTTGCCTCCTGAATTGTCTGTCAGTCTCCCAAAGTACACAGTAACATCAGTGATAAAGTTAAAAACGCTGAACTTTTATTATATATATTAAAGGTTATGTACACCTTTGGGAGCAATTTTGTTTATAAATAATTGCATTGTACTCATTATGAGCTAAAAATCTTTTTTTAAATTGGCCTTAAAAATATGGCGTCATTTTTTCTGTACAGCGCAGAGAAGCTCTAGTAGCCTGCTTTGGATTTTCTGTCTTTTCCGTCAGACCAGGAGCTGATGGACTCCTTATCTCTGCTCTCTGCCCTTATAAACACTTATTGTAGCTCAGTTCTTATCTTACTGATAAGAATGTGGCTTAAATAAGTGTTTATCACCTCTCAGTAGTTTAGAGATGAGGTTTATTAGATGACCAAGTCCAGCACAAAGTGAAAGTATCAATTACCCAGCTAGAAAAACAGTTAACCCCTTGTGACAGAACAGCTCAATATTTTTAATATAGGCCAATTGAAAAAATGATTTTTAGCCAAAAATGAGTAACCCGCAATCCTAAAAAAAATTGCCTCCGAAGGTGTAGCTTTAACCCTGCACTGGAGCGATGGGTAAACATCGCGCCCACTGGCATGTGCAGCAGACACCATAGCCAGCGGGTCTCCGCTGTTTCAAACTGCAGAGACCCGCGGGTAAAGACCGCGATCTGCATTATTGAAGTGTGCGCTTCCTTTTCCTTACTGGCTTCCCCTGTGCTTGAGTTTCAGGTGGCAGGCCAACATAAGAAATGAGCAATTCACCTATTATCATGCTTTTGTATGAAACATGGTAATAGTGAAGAAAAAAAAATAGTGAGTGTTGTAGCCTCAAACACTGGCTACAAAAACATAAAAAAAGTAAAAAATAAAATATAGAAAAAAGATTTAACCCCCCCCTTTCAGTCGAATACAAAAAATGAATACATAAATTCCAAAAATATAAACATCATGGGCATCATCGTGTCCGAAAACGCCCATACTATTAAAATAGAAAAATATTTTTCCAAACGGCGAATAGCGTAACGGAAAAAAGTATCAAAATCGCCAATTCGACATTTTCCTCTTACCCAAAAAATGTAATTACCCCACTGGTAACTGTTACCCCTCTAATACTGACCCCTGTGGTACCCCAATAGTAACTGACCCCTTTAATACTGACCCCTGTGGTACCCCAATGGTAACTCTGACACCCTCTAATACTGACCCCTGTGGTACCCCACTGGTAAGTGTGACCCCTGTGGCACCCCAATGGTAACTGTGACCCCTCTAATACTAACTCCTGTGGTACCCCAATGGCTACAAAAACATAAAAAAAGTTTAAAAAAAATATAGAAAAAAGATTTAACCCCCCTTTCAGTCGAATACAAAAAATGAATACATAAATTCCAAATTCCATCGTGTCCGAAAACGCCCATACTATTAAAATAGAAAAAAAAAATTCCAAACGGCGAATAGCGTAACGGAAAAAAGTATCAAAATCGCCAATTCGACATTTTCCTCTTACCCCAGAAATTTTATTACCCACTGGTAACTGTTACCCCTCTAATACTGACCCCTGTGGTACCCCAATAGTAACTGTGACCCCTCTAATACTGACCCCTGTGGTACCCCAATGGTAACTCTGACACCCTCTAATACTGACCCCTGTGGTACCCCACTGGTAAGTGTGACCCCTCTAATACTGACCCCTGTGGCACCCCAATGGTAACTGTGACCCCTCTAATACTAACCCCTGTGGTACCCCAATGGTGACTGTGACCCCTCTAATACTAACCCCTGTGGTACCCCACTGGTAACTGTGACCCCTCTAATACTGACCCCTGTGGCACTCCAATGGTAACTGTGACCCCTCTAATATTAACCCCTGTGGTACCCCAATGGTGACTGTGACGCCTCTAATACTAACCCCTGTGGTACCCCACTGGTAAGTGTGACCCCTCTAATACTGACCCCTGTGGCACCCCAATGGTAACTGTGACCCCTCTAATACTAACTCCTGTGGTACCCCAATGGCTACAAAAACGTAAAAAAAAATATAGAAAAAAGATTTAACCCCCCTTTCAGTCGAATACAAAAAATGAATACATAAATTCCAAAAATATAAACATCATGGGCATCATCGTGTCCGAAAACGCCCATACTATTAAAATAGAAAAATATTTTTCCAAACGGCAAATAGCGTAACGGAAAAAAGTATCAAAATCGCCAATTCGACATTTTCCTCTTACCCCAGAAATTTTATTACCCACTGGTAACTGTTACCCCTCTAATACTGACCCCTGTGGTACCCCAATAGTAACTGTGACCCCTCTAATACTGACCCCTGTGGTACCCCAATGGTAACTGTGACCCCTCTAATACTGACCCCTGTGGTACCCCAATGGTAACTCTGACACCCTCTAATACTGACCCCTGTGGTACCCCACTGGTAAGTGTGACCCCTCTAATACTGACCCCTGTGGCACCCCAATGGTAACTGTGACCCCTCTAATACTAACCCCTGTGGTACCCCAATGGTGACTGTGACCCCTCTAATACTAACCCCTGTGGTACCCCACTGGTAACTGTGACCCCTCTAATACTGACCCCTGTGGCACTCCAATGGTAACTGTGACCCCTCTAATACTAACCCCTGTGGTACCCCAATGGTGACTTGTGACGCCTCTAATACTAACCCCTGTGGTACCCCACTGGTAACTGTGATTCATCTAATACTAACCCCTGTGGTTCCCCACTGGTAACTGTGATCCCTCTAATACTAACCCCTGTGGTACCCCACTGATAACTGTAATACCTCTAATACTAACCCCTGAGCATTGAGAAGCCAAACATAGCCCTCACAAAAACACGAGTGTTCAGAGGATCTGTGTGTGGCCAGGTCAGGAGGGACATACCAGCCGGCTGGCCACTTAGAGAAATACCTGTGTAGAGAGCAGCGTATTGGACAGGGGATGATCAAGACTGTCAGTGTGTGCAGAGAGCTGTGCCAAGCCTAAGTCCTAGATGTGCACCATGTGGAGAGGGTTCACCCCTGAGTAAAGCGTCCACACGAAGCCGTGACCTAGTCAAGCACCAAATAGCCATATTCCCCCACTGCAACCAGCGGAATACTCCAGGAACAAGTACGTCTGTGGTCACCAAAATCTTTGAGTGGGAAACCATGTATACCACTCATGGGCCCAAAAAATCCATCCATTACATTTAACTTCTTTTACGCTAGTTTTATACCATAAAAGAAGACAGAAATCTACAGCAGCTATCTCAGTCTAGGTGCACAGACTGCTGGAGGATGCACCAAATTTACGATGAGACCTGCACCTTCCCATAAATTAGGTGCATCCTTTCTGTAGCACGTAAAACGCTGGTCTATGGTAAATTACCCCCCCCCCCCCATCCTATATTTGTTTTGCCAAGAGTGTTCCTTTAAAATGAATAGGACAAAGCAGCGAAATTAAAACCAACAACACAAACGGTTTATTGTCAGGATGAACAGTGCGGTATTTCCCTTAGGAGCAGCAAGTACATTTCTGGGGTGGAGGGGCCTCGGTCACATCATTGGGTCTACGACCAGTTTCACGCAAGCGTATTACGGCACATTTCTGTGCCACCATTCGTGACCAAACCCAAAAGCATCACGAGGATCTAGTATTCTGTGAGTTGGGGTAAGCAGACCCACATTTGGGCCGGGACACTCGTGTGAAACTGGACTAGGAATAAAAAACAATAACAAGTCCAGAATTCTGTGCTTTAAGTCACCTGCAGGGAGAATGAAAAAAAATTAAAAATGATGCTACCCAGAGACACCAATAGGTGGGGGGTGTATGTCTATATATACTGACATCTTTATTCCCATTACATGACGTATATGAGGGATCCACAGGATGTGCTTTTTGAGTGTGAAAACGGCAATACAAAATTTTTAGCAAAATCGATGAAACAACATAAAAAAGTAAAATCACCAACAAGCATGAAAAAAACATGTTTAAAGGGGTTTTCCAAGATTTTTATATTGAGAAAAGGTCATCAGTATCTGATTGGTTAGGGTCCAACACCTTTTTCAGAAAGCAGCAGTAGTCGCAGTAGAGCCGTGGCCTTCTCTCAGCTTTTCCTAGGCCCATAGAAGTGAAGCTGAGCTGCCATACCAAGCACAACCACTATACTATGTACAGCGCTGTACTTGGTAAGCTGCGGGAAGGCTGCGGCACTCACAGGAGTGAGCTCCCCCTAGTGGACACTGCAGGTAGCCAAAAATTTTCTTGAGCTCTACATCTATGCTGGTGATTTGAAGCACTACCAGCCATCCACTATATAATCAATACAACATTTTGAACGTAAATAGAAAATTCGGTTAAATACGAACATAAAATTATCTTCTGGCATGGCAGACATTGACAGGGGTTTGTGGACTGAAACTGTCTCAGAGCAAGCTGTCCTGGTGAACCTCTGACATGAATTAGAGCCTTCTGTTGATAAGAACCTCTAACACTTCACCCCTAAAGCATCACTAACTTTTAACAAAACTTTTGAATGACACAGAGTTAACCACAAAAGATAGTGGGGAGGTGTAAAAGCTGCACCTCTGGGGCGTTACATTGGCCATACACATTAGATAATTGTCTGAACACACAACCATCTAATCTGTATGGGGGGGCCTCCTGACATGATAATGATCAGACAGTTTCGGATTTTAATTGCCCGATGCTTTTGTTTTTGGGCAGTCTGGTGTCTGTTAGCGGCTTCTCTCCATTCAGGATATGTGGGCGCTGGACTGAGCTGAGTTTGCTCATGTATGGAGGAGTCATAGAACATAGTTGTCAGCTGAACAAGCATCATGTGTATAACCTGCATGAGACGCCATGCTGATTTTTAGTTCACATTGCTTCTGAGAATGCAGGCGCCCCAGCTAATATCCTAATAGAGTTTTTTTGCCAGTTGAATTTTGGCACTAATGCCAAACCATAATTTCACCACCAGCAGTGCCGTTGCGTTGACATTGGTGCAGCCGGCAGTTGAAAGCCACTACCATGGCAAGAAAGGACATGTCCGGATGGATGCTGAAGTGGAAGTCCATTCTCGGTTTAGCAGCATTTAATGGGGCCAAATCACGATCAAGTCCGTGACTTGGAACTGAAAAAATGCAGCAGAAGCGATGTTAGGTTCTGCCACGGAATATGCAGCTGATTATCACAGTGATATAATATGCTGTGTGAACATAGCCTTATGGTTTTGCTTTTGACATACAATATGAATGCAAATACCACACCTCCTTACAGCCTTGCAATTTTATTTACATATTATACACGTGTCAGTATACATAGGTTTAGCGTGTATCCCTAACGAACCTTTCCTCGCTAATGACTTAATAGGATGGAAGAATTTCCTCCGTCTTTCACACTAACCTATACCCTTCAATAACCACACCGACACCATCCTTTCTTTGGAGAAAATTGACCATGACGGCCGAACTTTATTATTCACATACAATAATAATAATAACAATAATAATAACAACAGACACTTTAACACAACCTTCAACGTCATGACCCACTGCACCGTAACAAGGATCCTGGAGGGCAACCCAAACAAGCGTCATCTTCCTTAACCGTCTCACCTTATACTTCAAGCTTACCCTTGGCCGCACTCACCGACCCAAGAGCACCAAATCCTTGAAGTATCCAAGTATCTCCTCCTGTAGGCCTTTTAGCCCAAACAGGAGCCCCATCCTCGGCATTCACAAACCACATGAGATGCAGGCTCCAACATGTCCCGCATCTCTTAACCATTGTATTGCTCCCCAGTATCCCATATCAATCAGCCACCAGAAGACCACCGGTGACACCTCACCTGTGGGCGTCCTGCCACACCCTCAGGGCCGTCTCCAAACCCTCCTGAATGCCCAAGGCCCACATGTCAATCCCGACATCATTAAGGTGCACTCCATCCGCTCTCAAGAACTGAGGCAACGCCGCCTCCAATTCCCGATGGCGCACAACTATCCCACCTTGCCTGCGAACAAATCGCCCTACCTCCTTGTTCAGCTTTGCCCGAGCTTTATTAACCCGCTCCACAGACCTAGCAAACCTCCAACTACTTCTCGCCACCACCTCCGAACATACCAACAAAATATCAGGAAAATCCGCCAACAGCCGCAACACATCCAGCTTAATATCCCGAATCACATCACGGGAACGACGGACCCCCAAATCATTTCCACCAACATGAAGAACCAAAATATCCAGAGGCCGATCCAACCGAACATTCAAATGAAACTCAGGCAAAACCCGCCCCCAAAGAAGCCCCCTCAAACCAATCCACCTAATCTGCATCTCTTCCGCCGAGAAGCCCAATTGACGTCCATTCCGCCTGATATCCGCTCGCAAGGCCCGCCAATGAACATACGAGTGCCCGAATATCCATGCCAAACAAGGCGCCGACCCTGCAACAAAACAAACACAATTAAACCACATCCACCAACGCCAAACAACTCACATCTCCCCAACTCTTAGCCCCTCCCTCTGCTATTCACAGCAGATGAGGTCTAATATAAGATCGAAAACAATCCGACACCCAGCGCCCGATACACCGAATAACCTCCTCCCCTAAGCTCCACCTGGCCGCCTCGGTCGCGGCCCCTATCCGAAACGAGTGAGAGGCATACTCCTTAGCGGGCAAACCCGCAGTCAACAAGCACTTCCTAAAAATGGCGACAAATTGAAAACGCGACAACCGCGAAACCATCCTGATGAACTAGCAATGTCCCCATGCCACCGGGCCTAACCTCCAAGAACTCCCCCACACAGCGCACAGGACACAGCACGGACCCCACCAACGGCCTCAACCACAAAAGCAACCCCCTTACCCTCCTGATCCGTCTTAGACCTGTGAATGAAACACCGCAAAACACCATCCACCTGTTCCACGTCTTCCCATAACAAACCCCCATTGCCCGTGCGACTCTCCGCAAAGGGGCCGACCACCCTACCAGCCGCAACTTCCTTCACAATCTTCTCCCTCACCACATCAGGGTAACGCAAAGCCGAAGACAAATTCCGGGACGCCACCCTCGCTCCAACCAAACCACACGGAATAACAAACCCCACGGTAAACCCCTCCAACAACAACCGAGCCGCCTCCCTATTTGGGTACGTCCTTAAATACGGCTCTATCTCTTCCACCCTCACCGGCGTCACCCCTTTTCTGCATAACCTTGGGTCCCTTACCCTTCCCCCGCCGGAAGCACTGAGACAGGCTATGGGACCCGCCGCAACCGGAGTACTTATGCTTGTACCTGCAGTCGGACAAAAACCTGCAATGTCCCTCGTTGTACTGCCAGCAACAACCCCTTCTGCCCCCCCCTTGAGACTCCGAAGCCGAGGCACCCCCGGCGGCTCCACGAAAGGGCTGAGACCCCCCCCGTGGTGCCCCCATCAGCCGCATCCACAGACCAATATCCTTGTGGTCCCAACGAATGCTAGGCCTGACCCCCTTCCGCTGGCGGAACTGCTCATCGTACCTGAGCCACACCACACCCCCATACGTCCGATGAGCCTCCCCTATAGCATCCATATAGCAGAAAAGAGCCGAGCAGTGCTCAGGCGCCTTTTCCCCAACCACGCTGGCCAAAATCGCAAAGGCCTGCAGCCAATTCAGAAAAGTGCGCGGAATTAACGTATACCGCCTCCTTTCTTCCTCCTCCTTCTTACTCTTGTCCGGCTTACCCCTATCCAAATAAATTTCTCCAAAGGAAGCAAAGAGAAAATTTCCACATATTCATCCTTCCATATCTTCTCCCTGACCTCCTGCTTCAAATGAGCCCCCAACGGCCCCTCAAGACACACGTAAATCTCACCTTTTGCTGCATCCGCCAACCGAACACCATCACCCACATCACCCCTAGTCCCAGCTGCCAGCCCCGATCCTGAAGCCTGCACACCAGCCACAGCGCCGTCGTCACCCGCCCCCAACAAACCATGCGCCGCCCCCTGAACCAGCGCCACCTCCGGAGCAGGAGACCATACAGCCGCCGGGGACCCAGCAGAACCCGAGCCCAACCGCGGGAGCAAAGCGAGCATACCTGACAAGACATCCCGCACCAAAACCTCAGAACCCCCCCCCACCATGTACTACAGAACCCCCGACCCCCCTAACAGGAATCTGACACGACGTTCTCTCACCTGGCTGTCCTCGGGCAGTGTCACCGGCAGCCGCAAGCCTCCCCTCGGGTATCACCAACGGGACGTCACTCCTGGATGGCACGGCGTCGTCCCCAAGGAAACATCCATTCCGCCAGCCGCTGATTCCTCTCCTGGATCCACTTCACCGTCCTCCAGCTGCGACAACTCCCCCTCAGACTCCACATGCTGAAGACGGACATCCACCGCACCCCTTGCAGCAGGGGCCACCACACCGCAAACTCCTCCTCACAGCAACACCCGGCAATCCAGGCTCCACAGCAGAGACCCCGTGAGCCGCAGTCTCATGTATCCGTTCAGGCGGCGCAACAACCACCGCAGTCCCGGACAAAGTGCTATGTCGCCGACCCACCGCTAGGGGCCGCTACGCGCTCTCCCGGCCAGAAACGCCACTCCGATCCTCAGGCCCGACGCGATGAAGCCGCCGATCAGAGGAAACTGACCGCGGCGCAGGCAAAACCTCCTCCCCGGCATCCGCAAGGCCCAGGCCGACAAGGGACCCGGCCGCAACATCGCCACTGATCCTCAGGTAAGGCGACCCCGGCTCGCGCCCCCCACAGGTCCTCCCACGGGGAGGCAGCCGCACGCATACGATCTCTCCCCCTTGGAGACCGGGAGACGGGACCCGCACCAGACCGTCCCTCTCCCGCCGGCCTACCATCCTCTCACTGAAGTCCTCCCTGCTGCGTCTGGGGACCGGCATCCGAAACGGACAGCGCAGACCGCAGCGGAGGGTGCCTGGGGGGGCTCCTAATTCGCCGGCGCACACGCGGTGTAGCCTCAGGGCTCAGGCGCTCAGGAGGGACCGTCCTCCTAGCCCTGCAGAGACGCGCAGCCACAGCAGACGCAGGGGGGGGGGTTCAGGACCGACTGCATAGACTCCTGCAATCGTGCAGCACCGTGTACCTGCACAGCCGCCCTAACCGCATCCAACAATTCCTCCAGCGATGACATCTTGAACTGAAACGCACTTGCTCTACTCTATCACTGCCCTAAGCCCCTCCTATACACAATATATACTGCCCGCCAATCTGCTAATCCTCCCCTTTCTCCCTTAATCCAACCCCTAGCCATGCTTCCAGACATTAACCCTTCCTATCCTGCGGTCTTCCCCCTAAGTCAACCCGCACTCCACTATGGCTGCGCCTCATTCCATCGCTTTCAATACAAGGCAACGTAGAGAGGTTGGGAGAAAATGGCAGTATAGGTGTAGAGCTCCACAATGGGATCGCCAAGCTCGTAAAAGGTAAGTCTCCCGGCTGAGCTGTTCAGATAAACTCCAAGTCTTGAGGCTGAAACCTTCCCTGGACAGAGTGGTTTTCTTATTGCCATGACTTACTGAATACTCCTGATTATATCGACACAAACACCAGGATTTATTGTCTCCAATCCTGGACTTCGGGTTTCTTCTGCCTGTACTTGGATAGGTCACTCCTATTCTCCAAATTGTGTTATGACAAGACTCAATTTGCCAGTAATATTTCCCTGGGGCAAAGCTTCTGGTGCTCAACACTTGATTGCAAGCCTGAAATCTCTCTGAACTTCTGTGAATTATCTTCATTCTGGACCAAGGTCCAAGATGCAGTTTTGTGGTCTCTGGCTAGAACAATGTAGTTTCCTGTTGTGTCTGCATCCAGTGAGATATCTACGGCCTCTCTCCCAACGTACAGAGGTTCTTTATTGGTCACAAGGTCACATAGGTCTCCGTAATCAGGATGGGGAAAAAATCGCGTACATAACACTTCTCTTCCAGCATCTGATGTTCAGCTTTACTTTCGTCATCCTCAATATTTCTGAGGCCTCCGATCTCAGGCTCTGCTACTGGAACACTGCTGGTCATACTTGAGATCTCCTTGACAGTTTCAATCTGTGTGGACACGTTGTGTTTTCTTACCTCCAGCTGGTTGATAATATTGTCTAATGACAAGGAAACTTGCTTCTCCTGCCTCGAGATCTCATTTAGAATGCGCTTCTGGAGGGTAAATAATCTTGTTTTAAGTTCTTCAAACAAATAGCATGTGCGAAGAAGGTAACTGTTTTCAGTGCTCCACACTTCTTGATTCTGCACCTGAAGGCTCTAAATTTGATCTTCAATAAACTTTCTTTTTAGGGTCAGCATCTCCAGGACTTCTTTCATACTTTTGCTATCATTGGACTCAGCTTGTTGCGGAGTCAGAGATCTTCTATGTACTCCAGCAATGCAGTAAACACACGTTGCATCTTCGGAATTGAAATAATCTAGGACTTTACTATGGATGGAACATTTTCTATTGTGGAAACATATTGTAGGGTTGACAAGCACATGTTCAGGTGACTTGCTATGAACGATGACATGACTTTTACAAAGTGATGCCTCACATAAAACACATGACTTCACAACAGGCATCGGTATCTCCATTCGGTAAGTGCAGAAGACATTGTCTACGGATTGCTCCGGTAAGACAGACTGGAAGTGCTTTACTATGCCACATAACATTGGTCTTGATCTAAATCTTCTTCTACAATCAGGACAGGAATACGTTTCGGATGATTCTTGGCTGCCCAATACTTGCTGAATGTACGAGTCTCAGAAACGGTGTCCACAACTCAGAGTTACAGGCTCCACATAAATACTGAGGCAGATGGAGCAATTCAGCTCTTCTTTCAGAGTAGAAAAAGAAAAAAAAGACAATAACAATAGAGAACATTACATGATAAAATGTTGACAATAAAAGCCACTAACGACTCAGCAGGTCCAGAAAGGGACTGAACAGGTGTCCGATGTGATAACCTGTGAAATCTGATAATCCAGAGGGTTCCATAACTGCAAGTATACCAGCAGAATGTGTCTAGATTTGCCAGATCTTACCTTCTTAAAGGGATTGCTCCCCTCCAGGGCAGACCTGCAAAGGAAAGCATACTTACCTGCTCCCTGGTGCGAGGCCCCGGCTCCTTCGCTCTCCCAAGGGAGTCAGGTCAATCGTGACCTGACTCCCTTGCGTCATGTGACCAACTGAGAGCAGGTCACAAAGTGGATGTTGACAGCAGGGGACCTGAGCGAGGTCGGAATGTATCCCTTTCAAGGTTTGGCTAGGATGGTGTTTGCTTTTTATCAGTGATTGTTATGCAAAATCAGAAGTGGACCCGTCCACATTTATAAGGTACAATGAAGAACTCTGCACAGGTTCTGCACTTTGGCCCTGCTCCTGGTTTTGGTTAACAAACATTGATGCAAAACACTGACATATGAATAAGATCTAACTCTTCGCGCCTTGTCAGATGCTCAGAAAAGTCTCCAGTAAGGGGATTAATAGCAAGGCTGCAATAGAAAACCTGAAATCCCAACAAACTCCCTCCACTAGAAGTTGTTGCACCCAATACAACTGTAGAGAGAGCACATTTTGCATTTTGATAATTATCAGCAGAACATACAGACACCCTCTAAAGGTCAAGTATCTATGACAGGGCCACAATGGCAACCGGTAAATAGGCGTACACCCCCCCCCCCCCCCCAATTCAACAGGTATAGACTACAGTGTACCTCTCTCTAAAATCAACCCTGCATTCACACAACAGTGGAAAATGGCTGTTTTCAGAAGCATTGCAGTCTATAGAGCTATTCACATAGTCATCCTATTTTTGGCCATTTTGATGGCCAGATGAACCCCACTGAAATCAATAGGCCCCTTTTTAACAATGACACTTTAATACCGCTTCTATGTACAAGAATATAACTACTATAATACTGCTACTATATACAAGAATATAACTACTATAATACTGCCTCCTATGTACAAGAATATAACTACTATAATACTGCTCCTATGTACAAGAATATAACTACTATAATACTGCTCCTATGTACAAGAATATAACTACTATAATACTGCCTCCTATGTACAAGAATATAACTACTATAATACTGCTCCTCTGTACAGATATAACTACTATAATACTGCTCCTATGTACAAGAATATAACTACTATAATACTGCCTCCTATGTACAAGAATATAACTACTATAATACTGCCTCCTATGTGCACAAGAATATAACTACTATAATATTGCTCTATGTGACAAGAATATAACTACTATAATACTGCCTCCTAATGTACAAGAATATAACTACTATAATACTGCCTCCTATGTACAAGAATATAACTACTATAATACTGCCTCCTATATACAATAATATAACTACTATAATACTGCTCCTATATACAATAATATAACTACTATAATACTGCTCCTATATACAAGAAATACTACATAATACCTCCTTACAAGAATATAACTACTTATCTGCTCCTATGTACAGGAATATAACTACTATATACTGCCTCCTATGTACAAGAATATAACTACTATAATACTGCATCCTATGTACAAGAATATAACTACTATAATACTGCATCCTATGTACAAGAGTATAACTACTATAATACTGCTCCTATGTACAAGAATATAACTACTATAATACTGCTCCTATGTACAAGAATATAACTACTATAATACTGCTCCTATGTATTAGAATATAACTACTATAATACTGCTCCTAAGTACAAGAATATAACTATTATAATACTGCATCCTATGTACAAGAATATAACTACTATAATACTGCTCCTATGTACAGGAAGATAACTACTATAATACTGCCTATGTACAAGAATATAACTACTATAACACTGCCTCCTATGTACAAGAATATAACTACTATAATACTGCTCCTATGTACAAGCATATAACTACTATAATACTGCTCCTATGTACAAGAATATAACTACTATAATACTGCTGCTATGTACAAGAATATAACTACTATAATACTGCTCCTATGTACAAGAATATAACTACTATAATACTGCTGCTATGTACAAGAATATAACTACTATAATACTGCCTCCTATGTACAAGAATATAACTATTATTATACTGCTCCTATGTACATGAATATAACTACTATAATGCTGCCTCCTATGTACAAGAATATAACTACTATAATACTGCTCCTATGTACAAGAATATAACTACTATAATACTGCTCCAACGTACAAGAGTATAACTACTATAATACTGCTCCTATGTACAAGAATATAACTACTATAATACTGCTCCAACGTACAAGAGTATAACTACTATAATACTGCTCCTATGTACAAGAATATAACTACTATGATACTGCTCCTATGTACAAGAATATAACTACTATAATACTGCTCCTATGTACAAGAATTAACTACTAATACTGCCTCCTATGTACAAGAATATAACTACTATAATACTGCTCCTATGTACAAGAATATAACTACTATAATACTGCTCCTATGTAAGAATATAACTACTATAATACTGCTCCTATGTACAGAATATAACTACTATAATACTGCTCCTATGTACAAGAATATAACTACTATAATACTGCTCCTATGTACAAGAATATAACTATAATACTGCTCCTATGTACAAGAATATAACTACTATAATACTGCCTCCTATGTACAAGAATATAACTACTATAATACTGCTCCTATGTACAAGAATATAACTACTATAATACTGCTCCTATATAAATATAACTACTATAATACTGCTCCTATGTACAAAAATAACTACTATAATACTGCTCCTATGTACAAGAATATAACTACTATAATACTGCTCCTATGTACAAGAATATAACTACTATAATACTGCTCCTATGTACAAGAATATACTACTATAATACTGCTCCTATGTACAAGAATATAACTACTATAATACTGCTCCTATGTACAAGAATATAACTACTATAATACTGCTCCTATGTACAAGAATATAACTACTATAATACTGCTCTATGTACAGGAATATAACTACTATAATACTGCTCCTATGTACAAGAATATAACTACTATAATACTGCTCCTATGTACAAGGAATATAACTACTATAATACTGCTCCTATGTACAGAATATAACTACTATAATACTGCCTCCTATGTACAGAGAATATAACTACTATAATACTGCCTCTATGTACAAGGAATATAACTACTATAATACTGCTCCTATGTACAGGAATATAACTACTATAATACTGCTCCTATGTACAGGAATATAACTACTATAATACTGCTCCTATGTACAGAATAATACCTATACGCTCCTATGTACAGGAAATATAACTACTATAATACTGCCTCCTATGTACAGGAATATAACTACTATAATACTGCCTCTATGTACAAGAATATAACTACTATAATACTGCTCCTATGTACAGGAATATAACTACTATAATACTGCTCCTATGTACCAAGAATATAACTACTATAATACTGCCTGCCTATGTACAAGAATATAACTACTATAATACTGCCTCCTATGTACAAGAATATACTACTATACTACTGCTCCTATGTACAAGAATATAACTACTATAATACTGCCTCCTATGTACAAGAATATAACTACTATATACTGCCTCCTATGTACAAGAATATAACTACTATAATACTGCTCCCTATGTACAAGAATATAACTACTATAATACTGCTCCTATGTACAAGATATAACTACTATAATACTGCCTCCATACGTACAAGAGTATAACTACTATAATACTGCTCCTATGTACAAGAATATAACTACTATATACTGCTCCTATGTACAAGAATATACCTACTATAATACTGCCTCCTATGTACAAGAATATATCTACTATAATACTGCTCCTATGTACAAGAATATAACTACTATAATACTGCTCCTATGTACAGGAATATAACTACTATAATACTGCTCCTATGTACAAGAATATAACTACTATAATACAGCCTCACTATGTACAAGAATATAACTACTATAATACTGCTCCTATGTACAAGAATATAACTACTATAATACTGCTCCTATGTACTAGAATATAACTACTATAATACTGCTCCTATGTACAAGAATATAACTACTATAATACTGCTCCTATGTACAAGAATATAACTACTATAATACTGCTCCTATGTACAAGAATATAACTACTATAATGCTGCCTCCTATGTACAAGAATATAACTACTATAATACTGCCTCCTATGTACAAGAATATAACTACTATAATACTGCCTCCTAGCTGTGAGGACGTGTGTAGGTGGTTCTCCTCATGTCTGGAGCTAGCCCAGGGAAGGGCCTCCCTGGGCGGGGAACTTCCCCAAGCAAGGCCCAGGCTTCCAGGCCTCCACTGGGAGGAAACTCCCAGGCTCTTTCCAGTATGGATACAAGTCCAAAAGTGAATCCTGTGACAAGAAATGACCAGAACGGAGGAGACACCAGTGCATTAAGTGCAAGTAAGAAAGATGGAGCAACAGTTGTGGTTCCAGAAAGAAAGAAGGATTCAGCCGCAGTGAGTACAGCTCAGAGATGTGATGTGAAGCAGACCTCCAGCCCAGGCCTGCAGCGTCCAGTGCAGTATAGTGACCCCCAAAAGGTATCTCCTGTGGAAAGTGGAAATCCCAACCTGCAGGCTGCACAGGAGGTGAGACAGGGCGCAGCACATGCATCAGGTGTGCAGCTCACCCCTCCAGCACACAGGCAGCGGAGGACATCTCTGGAGAGGCTGACATTACAGCAGAACCTGCAGCAGTGTGAGGTGGTGACCATGGCACGCTTAGGCCGCACCAGGTCTCAGTCTGGAGGTGGCAGCAGCAAAAATGCTGAAAGATCTATGGATGTGGCACAAGAGAGATCTGCAGAGAAATCTGATGGAGGCTCCAGGTCTGCTGAGTTCAAACAGCCTGAGAAGCTGCCCAAGACTGGATCCCAAACGAGAGAGACCCGTGCACCTGAGCTGCAGCTAGCAGAGGAGATCCCTGCCCTGGTGAGGAACATGGAGGAGCTGAAGGGACACAAACAAATGCTGCAAATGGAGATTGACTGTGTATACAAGCTGAAGACTGCAAATCCAAACTGTGCAGCCGTGTACGACCGTAAGCTACACTCACTCAGCTTGGAACTTGGTGACCTGGTGAAGCAGATGGACATTGTACTGGACAGGATGGGACCACTTGCTGAGTCCTATAGGAACCAGGAGCGTTTTGCCAGCCAAGGCCTGAACCTTGAATCTGGATTTTCTCATGCTGAACTGGATTCCAGTGTTACCCCTGAGGAGGCCCAGCAAGCGACAAGACCTGTGCTGCAAGCCGCAAGGTTTTCCTTTCAAAAAGGAGAGATTTATAAACAGGACAGTTTGCAACAGCGGCCACAAGGATCTGCAGCTATCCCTGAGGAGACACATGGACCTCAGACACCAGCACTACAAGTCCCAGGAGGCACAGTGCAGCAGGACAATGGACATGCATCCGTACATCCAGGTGATGGGGTGGCAGAGCAGATCTCTACTGCTGGGGCAGAGACTGGGGGTGATGGTGGACATGTACCTGAGGGGTCAGTGTCTGGGGGGAATGTACAGTCTGTATGGGAGATATCTGATGATGGCATAGAGGAGGACAGGCTGGAGGAATCTCCGCAGAGTAATGAGGGCGATTTTCCACCTTTACCCTCAAGCACAGAAGGTGTGAGTGGCCCCCCTAGTGCAGACACCCCCCCAATAAGTCAGGGCCCTGAACCCCGCCAGGTCCCCCCCAGTAATGCCTGGAGCCGTGGTGCTCCATCTTTTTCCTCCGGCGCTCACTATACAGGTCAGGCCTTTAAAAGGAGGAATGTAGTGAGGTTTAAACATCGAGGCGCCAAAGAAGACCTCCCAGATCGGAGGCTTGTGGTCCGAGAACTCCTGTGTCGCCAGATGGGGTTTGTGCCAGCGGACATCTTGGCAGTTATTAATCTACCAGATAGACAGGGCTATGACAGTCAGCTTTAAGGTCATGTCTAATCTGGATAGATTTTGGGCTAATTTCCCTAGGTTCAGAGGACACTGACGATTGGAGTAAATTTATTTTTATTCCAATATCCAAGCCAGATACCGTCACTGTTAATATCCTCTTCTGGAATGAAGCCGTCCCTCCCCAGGACATTGTTGTGTGGCTCAGGAGGCACTGTGACATGGTCTCTGATCTCACCAAGAACCGAGATGATGATGGTATCTGGACTGGAGGGTGGAAGGTCTTGGTGAAGCTGCGCCAGCATAATAATGTCACGTGGCATCTACCAAACTCCTTCTTCATTGGGAGAGAGAAAGGCGTCTGCTTCTACCCAGGTCAGCCCAGGAAGTGTTTTAAATGTGGCAGAGCCGGTCATGTCGCGAGTGTGTGCACTGTGGTCAAGTGCAATCTGTGCAGTGAGGTTCGGCCACATAAGTGCAAACTGTCAGAACATCAGATGTAATCTATGTGGTGCGATGGGTCACCCTCACAGAGATTGTCCGGACGCATGGCACAATGTCTGTAAGGAGCTTCCTGATGAGGAATTGTTAGAGGCAGATGCTGTAGAGGAGGAGGCCTTAATGTCAGGGTCCATTCTGACCACACAAGAAGTCCAGCAGGGATCAGGTACTGCAGCTCCAGAACATGAGGTCCCAGATACTGCACAGGGGAGTATGGAGGTTGTCCCTGAGGGCCAGCAACAGTCAGAGGTAGCCTCTTCTTCATCGCCAGCAGTATTTGAGGAAAGTAAGAGCAACAAGAGGAGGAAAAAAGACAAGTCCTCCCGTAAGGCCTGAGGGTGAGTACAGCATGGCCGAGAGTGTCAGGAAGAAAGTCCATAAGGGGTCAGAGGTTATGGCCATATCCGACAGGTATGAAGTCCTGTCAGAATCTGAGGGAGATTATGAGAGAGAACTGAAGAAAATAGATGATGAATGTGAAGGGGACACTGAGGATCCCCCGACCAAAAGGAAACCCTATGCTGTAGAGTCCCAGGTAGAATCAGACATGGAGACAGGTGGTAAGCAGGGCAACTCCGACCTATGATGATGGGTATTACCTCGCTGCTCCTCCTTTTGTGTTGTGTAATGATGGCCGGGTTCTCTTTAAAAGTGCTTTCCAGCAATGTCAATAGTATTAAAGTAAGAAAGACAAGGCACATAGTGTATGACCACCTGAGATCTATTGATGCAGATGTCATCTTCTTACAGGAGACGCGTCTGACCACATCAGGACTTCTACGTGAGGCTGAGGGGGAATGGAGGTCTGGTCCTTCTTTCTGGTCACTGGCTGTGGAGCCTTATGCCGGGGTTGCTATATTGTTCACCACCAATGATGTGACTATACATAGACTGACAGAAGTTATTATGGGTCGATGTCTGGTCCTGGAGGTCACAATCCATGGTAGACGACTCCGGCTCATTAATATCTATGGTCCACAGTCAGTGGCGGAAAGGGTCCAGTTATTTAACGAGGTTAAGCCGTATCTTTTTACCTCTGTCCCAGTGGTGTTGGCTGGAGATTTCAATGTCACTAGGACATCGGGTGACAGATCCTCTGGCCGAGCAGTGACCAGGGACTCCAAGGTCCTAAATAGCATGATCCAGCAGGCAGGCCTCAGCGATGTGTTCACACAGGGTGGTAGGAAGCCAAAATTTACATACTCCTGTGCTGACAGAAGAAGTCGCATTGATATGGCTTTTGTAAACCCTACAGAAGTGGTTAGTGGGATGTGTGAGAAAATTGTCCCTTTCTCTGATCACTTGGCCTTGTCATTCTGTTTGGGATCCATGAAGCGTCCAGATGTTGGTAGAGGGCTATGGAGACTTAACTCCAGTCTCCTGGAGGATCCTTATGCCCAGGATTGTGTCCACTTTCTTTTTCAGCAACAACTAGAGAGAGTGGACTTTTATGATAGCATGGCTGACTGGTGGGAGGACGTCAAGGAGGAGATCAGATCCCTCTTGAGGAGACTGTCATTTAAGAAGGGGAAGAGTAAGTACAGCCAGTATCTCAAGCTGCGGAAAGAATTGGAGTCACTGTATTCGGCAGATGGGGGGGACCAACAAAAGATAAACCGACTGAAATCTGAGATAAGGCAGTATCAGTACAGCAGGTACACCTCCCTGGTTCTGGAACGTGATTATGGTTCCTTAGGGTCACCTGATCCCTTTGAGAACTGCCGGGAGCGTGTAGTAAACAAGGTGGTCACAGGTCTCACTGACTCCCAGGGTGTTTTGCAGGAATCTCGGGAGGGTATCCTGGGGGTGGTGAGATCTTACTATACTGACTTATTTCAGAAGAAGGTTTTGGATAAAGAGAAGATGACACAATTCTTGGAGGCAACTCCAGGCCCTGATACTATGATTTGGACTTCTCTCCTTTAACAGCAGAATTAACGGTGGAGGAGGTTAAAGTGGCCATTGATAAATTACATCTAAAGAAGGCACCAGGTCCGGACGGTATTACCGCAGAATTCTATAAGAAATTCAGAGACCACTTGGCTCCAATCCTCGTGGACGTGTATAAAAATTGTCTAGAAAATCACCTGATGCCTCCGTCCATGAGGGTGTCATCGCTAATTCTGCTTTCTAAAGGTAAGGAGCCTAGCGACATCAAGAACTGGAGGCCGATTGCCCTCTTGAATGTCGACAGGAAAATTCTGGCAAAAATCCTTTTCTCTAGATTAGTCTGTTTGTCCCGGGCACTGTTGGCAGGCTGTCAGTTCGGCACAGTGAAAGGGCGGAACATCTCTGGAGCAGTCATCTCGATAAGGGAGATGTTTGAGAGATGTAAAGCTCTGAGGTGTGGGAGATATGTTGTTGGTCTTGACCAGGCTAAAGCCTTCGACAGAGTAGACCACGAGTATCTATGGGCCACTTTGTCAAAGTACGGTATTCCGGGACAATTTATTGATTGGCTGAAAACCTTGTACAGAGAGGCAGAGAGCTTTCCTCTGGTCAATGGTTGGCAGGGTGGCACGTTCAGGGTTGCGGCAGGGGTGAGACAGGGTTGCCCGTTGAGTCCACTGCTGTATGTGTTTGCCTTAGACCCGTTCCTGAGGTCGCTGCAGGAGTGTGATTTTCGGGGGGTACCGGTCCCCCACTGCTTGCCTCTGAGTGTTGTTGCCTACGCGGATGATGTGACTGTGGTGATATCTGAGCCTCGTGAGGTGCAGATGTTGTCGGCAGCCATCAGAAGCTACTCGGAGGCCTCAGGGTCTCTGGTCAACCTTGAGAAGAGTCAAGCTTTCTGGACACTGGATTCTGATCCAGACTTTGACCTGCCACAATTTGCGAAGCCTCCACCTATATTAAGATCTTAGGGGTTAAATTTGGGAGGGACGATAACGCCAGGATAAATTGGGAGGAGAAGTTGGAAACCGGAAATGCAAAGGTTCAGCGATGGAAGAACTGGAGGCTGACCTATAGAGAAAGGGTTAAAATGCTGAAGACTTACCTGGTCCCTGTCTTCTTGTATATCTCTGTCGTTTTTCCTTTGCCAGAATCTTTCTCGGCTAGGCTCTTTAGCCTGTTCTTCCAGCTTCTTTGGGGGAACAGGTTAAACCCAGTAAAAAGAGGGATCACCTACCTGCAGAGGAGAGAGGGTGGGCTGGATATGTTAAATCCAAGGGTGTTCTTTGACTCCTTGTTCCTAAAAGTCAATTTTGGTGACCTGGACTCAGAGAACAGCTCCCTGTGGGTGAACAGTGTCAGGGACTGGATATTGCCTTTTGCAGAGTCTTGGGTGCGAGGCGGCAGTCTCAAGAGGGGTCGGTTGACTCGTGGCTTCCTCCCCCAGTACCTGAACTATGGTCTCCGATGCTTGAGAAACTGGCGGATTGATAAAGGGTGCATTGAGAGTAAGACCAGGAAAGAGCTGTACCTGACCATATGTAGGACTTTCTTTTATATACAGCCGCATTAAAAGACTGTACAACAGTAACCTTAAAAGAAAGTCTGAGGTTTCTTAATGGAGTCAGGCTCCCTGCAAAATTTTTTGACATTGCCTGGCTGTCCTTGCAGGGAAAGCTTTATGTTAAGGGGAATCTAAAACATCTGAGTGTCTCAGAGCGTAAGTGTCCCTTAGGATGTCAACAGGAGGAGACAATGGCACATTTTATATCTGAGTGCGAGGAGGGGCAGAAAATATGGCAGGAGGTATCCTCTAGGTTAAAGATCCCTAGACTGCGGCGTCTTACATACCCAGACATCATCTATGGGGTACCAGCCAGTATACCTGACATTGACCAGGGGACCATGTACCTGATTATTACAGTCATTAAATACTACCACTGGCATACTAGAACGAAAGTGTCCGTACATAGCGAGCCGTTCCATCACAGGCAAGCGGTGACCCTGATCCTGTCAGAGCTGAGGTGGATAAAGAACTTAGAATGTAGGAAAAAGGAGAGAAACAGGATGTTATGGAGGAAGGTACATATGGTGGATGTGGACTGATCCTCATAATGGAATTGTGTTTATTACTGATTTATTTACTTTATTTCCTTTAACAGCAATGGACTATTGTTAAGTTAAAGTTATCATCATTATTATTATTTATACTGTTGGATATGTATGATTTCTGGTAAATGACCATTGTTTCTGTTCATTCAGATTGAATGTATTGTTATGTTTGTTTATACTAATAAAAATTGCCTCCTATGTACAAGAATATAACTACTATAATACTGCTCCTATGTACAAGAATATAACTACTATAATACTGCTCCAACGTACAAGAGTATAACTACTATAATACTGCTCCTATGTACAAGAATATAACTACTATAATACTGCTCCAACGTACAAGAGTATAACTACTATAATACTGCTCCTATATACAAGAATATAACTACTATGATACTGCTCCTATGTACAAGAATATAACTACTATAATACTGCCCCTATGTACAGGAATATAACTACTATAATACTGCCTCCTATGTACAAGAATATAACTACTATAATACTGCTCCTATGTACAAGAATATAACTACTATAATACTGCTCCTATGTATTAGAATATAACTACTATAATACTGCTCCTATGTACAAGGAATATAACTACTATAATACTGCTCCTATGTACAAGATATAACTACTATAATACTGCTCCTATGTACAAGAATATAACTACTATAATACTGCTCCTATGTACAAGAATATAACTACTATAATCCTGCTCCTATGTACAAGAATATACTACTATAATACTGCTCCTATGTACAAGAATATAACTACTATAATACTGCTCCTATGTACAAGAATATAACTACTATAATACTGCTCCTATGTACAAGAATATAACTACTATAATACTGCCTCCTATGTACAGGAATATAACTACTATAATACTGCCTCCTATGTACAAGAATATAACTACTATAATACTGCTCCTATGTCCAAGAATCATAACTACTATAATACTGCTCCTATAGTACAAGAATATAACTACTATAATACTGCTCCTATGTACAAGAATATAACTGCTATAATACTGCCTCCTAGTACAAGAATATAACTACTATAATACTGCCTCCTATGTACAAGGACTATAACTACTATATACTGCTCCTATGTCAAGAATATAACTACTATAATACTGCCTCCTATGTACAAGAATAACTACTATAATACTGCTCCTATGTACAAGAATATAACTACTATAATACTGCCTCCTATGTACAAGAATATAACTACTATAATACTGCTCCTATGTACAAGAATAACTACTATAATACTGCTCCTATGTACAAGAATATAACTACTATATACTGCTCCTATGTACAGAATATAACTGCTATAATACGGCTCCTATGACAAGAATATACTACTATAATACTGCTCCTATGTACAAGAATATAACTACTATAATACTGCTCCTATGTACAAGAATATAACTACTATAATACTGCTCCTATGTACAAGAATATAACTACTATAATACTGCTCCTATGTACAAGAATATAACTACTATAACTGCTCCTATGTACAGAATATAACTACTATAATACTGCTCCTATGTACAAGAATATACTGCTATAATACTGCCTCCTATGTACAGATATAACTACTAAAACTGCCTCCTATGTAACGAATATAACTACTATAATACTGCTCCTATTGTTACAAGAACTATAACTACTTATAATACTGCTCCTATAGTACAAATATAACTACTATAAGACTGCTCCTATGTACAAGAATATAACTACTATAATACTGCTCCTATGTACAAGAATATAACTACTATAATTATGCTCCTATGTACAGAATATAACTACTATAATATGCTCCTATGTACAAGAATATAACTACTATAATACTGCTCCTATGTACAAGAATATAACTACTATAATACTGCTCCTATGTACAAGAATATAACTAATACTGCTCCTAGTACAGATAATATACTGCTTCCTATGTACAAGACTATAACTACTATAATACTGCTCCTATGTACAAGAATATAACTACTATAATACTGCCTCCTATGTACAAGAATATAACTACTATAATACTGCTCCTATGTACAAGAATATAACTACTATAATATGCTCCTATGTACAGAATATAACTACTATAATACTGCCTCCTATGTAAAGAATATAACTGCTATACTACTGCCTCCTATGTACAAGATATAACTACTATAATACTGCTCCTATGTACAGGAATATAACTACTATAATACTGCCTCCTATGTACAAGAATATAACTACTATAATACTGCTCCTATGTACAAGAATATAACTACATAATACTGCTCCTATGTACAAGAATCTAACTACTATAATAACTGCTCCTATGTACAAGAATATAACTTACTTAATACTGCTCTATGTACAAGAATATAATACTATAATACTGCTCCTATGTACACGAATATAACTACTATAATACTGCTCCTATGTACAAGAATATAACTACTATAATACTGCTCCTATGTACAAGAATATAACTACTATAATACTGCTCCTATGTACAAGATATAACTACTATAATACTGCTCCTATGTAAAGAATATAACTACTATAATACTGCTCCTATGTACAAGAATATAACTACTATAATACTGCTCCTATGTGACAAGAATATAACTACTATAATACTGCCTCCTATGTACAAGAATATAACTACTATAATACGCTCCTATGTACAAGAATCTAACTTACTATAATACTGCCTCCTATGTACACGGAATATAACTACTATAATAACTGCCTCCTATGTACAAGAATATAACTACTATAATACTGCTCCTATGTACAGAATATAATACTATACTACTGCCTCCTATGTACAAGAATATAACTACTATAATACTGCTCCTATGTACAAGAATATAACTACTATAATATGCATCCTATGTACAAGAATATAACTACTATAATACTGCTCCTATGTACAAGAATATAACTACTATAATACTGCTCCTATGTACAAGAATATAACTACTATAATACTGCTCCTATGTACAAGAATATAACTACTATAATACTGCTCCTATGTACAAGAATATAACTACTATAATACTGCTCCTATGTACAAGAATATAACTACTATAATACTGCTCCTATGTACAAGAATATAACTACTAATACTGCTCCTATGTACAAGAATATAACTACTATAATACTGCTCCTATGTACAAGAATATAACTACTATAATACTGCTCCTATGTACAAGAATATAACTACTATAAATACTCCTATGTACAAGAATATAACTACTATAATACTGCTCCTATGTACAAGAATATAACTTCTATAATACTGCTCCCTATGTACAAGAATATAAATACTATAATACTGCTCCTATGTACAGGAATATAACTACTATAATACTGCCTCCTATGTACAAGAATATAACTACTATAATACTGCTCCTATCTACAAGAATATAACTGCTATAAAACTCAGGACTTAGTTGAAGCCCGTTGGCAGTAAATGCTGCCTCCAGTCTTCTTGGGGATGATGTACAATATTTACATGTACATTTTGGGATTTTTGGCCATTCTCTGCAGATCCTCTCAATCCATGTCAGGTTGGGTAGCTGCCGTCGGTGGACAGCTATTTTCAGGTCTCTCCCATCCATCCCATGTTTCACTCATATATACATGGCTGTGTCTTACCAAATCATGTCCAATCAACTGAATTTACCACAGGTGACTCTAATGAAGGCGTAGAACATCTAAAAGATAATCCAGAGAAATGGGAGGCTCCAGGGCGAAATGTCAAGTGTCACAGCAGAGGGGCTGAATAATTATGTCCATGTGAATTCTCGCATATGTATACAGTTAGCCTGAGTTTATATATATATATACACGGTATGTAAGCGTTTTCCCATATATAACACCAGCCATAATAACCCCATTTGTAAAGGTTCTTCACTCAGGCAGGATTGGTCAGGGACCACACACTTTGCTTCTGGTGAATCTACATAATAAAGCTTTGATGCAGAGGCCACAGATTTGTCGCTCGGGGGGTCATGGAAAGCTGGTTCTCCTTTTATAGGTTTATTACTCGGTTTCATGAACGTTGAAGAGAACAGAAATGAAATATAATGCTTTTCTTACAAAAAACACTCATCGGAGCATCCATATGGCGCTGCTGCTATAAACAGTTGCTTACACACTGTTCTCGTCGACTGTGTCAAAATATACACTGTACGTGCCGCCACCAGGCTCCCTGCTGAAAAACTTTACCAGTTACGGAATTTACTTCCTGACCTAAAGTAAACTCCACAGAGATCTGCCAACCCAGACCATACCAGCCGCTCGCAGATAATTGGAGTTCGAGTTAAGTCGTCAGTAATCGAAAGTCACAGGGTGATATCAGTGGAAATACTGCATGTGAATACTTTTGCGATGCACTAAGGGGTGCCATATTTATGTGGCTCATGTAAGGCTGCATGGTTATCAGATGTTTTGGATTATTGGACGGTGAACTAAAGAGATGTTACTGTATGTATGTGTAATTAGTTCTACATTTCATACAATCTTGCATCTCAGTGGATTATTGGAATTTCAGGCTAATTTCACATTAGTGTTTTTTGCGGATCTGTAATGGAACTTCAAAAAAGCTTCCGTTACCGTAATACAATTGCATGCATCCGTCATGTACGGATTTGTTTTTTTGTGTCTTCTATAGCCATGACGGATCCGTCATGAACACCATTGAAAGTTTTCTATTGTGCCCGAGAAAAGGGATCCGTCCCCATTGACTACATTGCAGCGTTATTCTGTCCGCGATAGGAGCGCAACCAATGCATTTTGGAGCACTCCGTTTTGTTCAGTTTTGCCCCCGTTGACAATGAATGGGGACAAAACTGAAGCGTTTTCTTTCGCTCGATCCTATGACGGATCTCAATAGCGGAATTGAAAACGCTAATGTGATTTATTTTTAACTTTAATATGATTTATGGCTCTGGGCAAATTGACTGAAATGAGGGGCCCTGAGCGTGAGGGGGCCCGCTGCCACTTCTTGAGCTCCAGATACAGATGCCTATACACCGTCAATAGCTATCGGTCACGAATGCTTGTTCGGTATGCAGCTATTTTTAACACACTCTCCATGTACATGCATGCTTGGCTACGCAGAGTATGGATGTGTTGTCAAGGGGGAAAAAGCTGCTGACAGTCACCTCTTGTGGTGGCTTAATGCCCCTGAACCCCAAAGGAACAATCATTATAATCCAACATGCCAGATCCTTCTCCCCTCCACCCCACCTCTCCGTTTGTCAGGGAGAATGCTGGACACAGGAAGTAGACCCTAAAGGCAGCCATTTTGAGAGCGGTACAAAGGACATGGTTTAAAAGTCCTGATTTTGGCATCTAAAGTGTTGGTAATCTCTACTATCTGCTACGATAACATGCACTCACACACTATCGTGTAAATGTCCCGAGGGAGCACATGCTGTAGTGGCGCCATTCTCTCTTGATCTGATCATCTTGGAAGTCCAGCCCGTATGGATTGTCTAGACTGGATACAACCTCATACTCCAGTTTTGTTGTGAAGCATTTTATGCATTGTTCCGAGTTTTGGTCAAGTTTTGCGACTTTTGGCTACTTTCAAAAGTAGGTTGGGTTTAGAAATTAAAACAGTGTTATGTCTCATTTATGATGGACTCTCCACGCAAGGCAGTGACAGTGGCTAAACCACATTGCACTTCTTCCAAATTTAATAAAACCAAGCGCCTCTTCATAAATTTGGTACAGTAACACAAGCCAAAGACAGACTTAAAACTGACACCCCAAAAATGACAAATGATAAATTCCCTCCAATGTCTATTAGAAAGTTGCAGAACCTTCCATTATGCAGTGATTAAACTTTATTTACAGAGAACCCGGGATCCCCCTTTAATGAGAACTTTATGAAGTCGTCTGGGTCTCTTAAAACATCTTGAAATCATTAGCGGGAGGCAGATTGTACACACCATCCCGCAGACAATCTACATGCTACCTTTAGTCTGAGCCAATTAACTGTTCCTCTAATTGCGTCTTGGCGGCCTCCATATATGACTCTTCTCTCACGGCTAATTGATATCCAATGCCTGGTCTATAGTGAAGTAAGCCGGGTGCTTGGAGAACTAAACATTTCTCAGATTCTCAGAAATTCAAACAAACGAAAGAAAAAATAAAATAGCTATAATAAGGCGAAGATAACGCACAAGGAACAACAAACAGGCGGCCCACGAGTCTTGGAGACTCTCCCTGAAGAAGCTGCTGCTTATTAAGGGCATGCAAACATCTGTCTGCCACGGCAGCGCAAGTCACGTTCCACATGGATGAAACCTTTAGAATTGCAAGTTTTCTTGCAAACGTCTTCAGCAAAAACGTTTTTTTTTTTTTTTACACAACCTACAATGTCCTCAGTATTGAGGAAGCAATGCTTGAGCTTAGAGCTACTCTCCTTACCTCCCATGTCTACAGCTTGGCTCAGGTCACATTGCCAGCTATTGCTCTTGGGCATAAGGAGAAGAATAAGTTGCAGATGCATAGCCATCCTTTTTAGGGGTCAAAATGTGAATCCCACGCTGTGGTGAAATACTCGGAAAGTCGAATTTGGGATGGCATATTTTCAAAGCCACTTATGGATGGTAGATTTGCTTGATCCAGTTAGGGATGGCAGACTTGTAAAGCCTACTGAAGGATGACACATTTGTGAAGCCCACTTAGGAATGGGACATTTGTGAAGTCCAATTCAACCTTTGCTTCAACTTTTTATAAACAACACTGAAAAGGATAAAAAAAATCCTGCACGATGTGATAAATAATCAGTAATTAATCTATATATAATTTTTGCATCCATTGTGTTAGTGCAATTATTTTTAGGCCCACTAACAGATGACACACTTGTAAGGCCAACCTAGGGATGGCACATTTTATTAAGCTTACTTAGGAATGGGGCACACTTATGAAGCCCCTTAGGGATGGAACACTTGTGAAGCCTATGAGGTGGTAAAACACTTGTAAAGCCCAGTTAATGATGTTAAGCCCTCATGGCAGTAGAACAGTGGTGAAGCTCTCTTAGGGATTAACCATTTATGAGACCTACTTAGGTCTACTGCAGGCACATAAGAACATGGGACCCACACAGATGCCTTCAGCTGCCGAGCGCACATGTAACAGGTCGGTCCTTTAATTGTCCAAGTGTATGAGGGAGTCCTGAGGGATAGCTGAAGGCCTAGGTTGCATTTTACCATCAGCTATGGACTTCATTGGGGGGAGAAAGCTGGCACAAAAGTGCCTAGGGCAGCATCAAATCTAAATATGGACCTGGATCCACAGCAGTAGCAGGATGTAGTGTCACCCATCACACTGCCGGTCTGTGTATGAGAAGGAGCGGTGCGGCCGGGAATCTGCTGTGCTCCTCCTCCTACACAGACCAGCAGAGCAACGTGTGACACTATATCCTGCTACTGCTGTCGAGCGCCAGCGGCTGAACTGTGATCATAAGGGACTATATTTTTTTTACTTCCTGTGAAGGGGCGCATATCTGACCATTACTACTGTGAGGGGGCACATATCTGACCATCACTTCTGTGAGGGGGCACATATCTGGACATAACTACTATGTACTTGCACAAAGGGGTAATAATTACTATGTGGGGGCATTAAGGGGACTGGGTGTGTATAGTTATGCTTTGGGAAAGTTAGAGGCGGGACCTAGTATGAAAAGAATACATATACGTATTGTAAACATATTCACAAGATGTTTTTTATTTACACATATATGTTTATATGTGTATGTGTGGTTTGGGAGTGGGGGGCCCATGTGCATCCTTTGCACAGGGGCCCTTTGCAGACTGTGTCCACCCCTGGATAGAGCACTTGTGAAGCCTACGTAAGGATTGAACACTTGTGAGGCCCACGTAGGGATACAACACTTGTGAGATCCATTCATGGATGTAACACTTGTGAAGCCCAAGTAGGTTTAGAACACTTGTGAGGCCCACATAGGTGTAGAACACTTGAGGTCCACGGATACAACACTTTTGAGATCCTTTTATGGATAGACCACTTGTGAAGCCCACGTAGGGATAGAACCACTTGTGAAGCCCACGTAGGGATGGAACACTTGTGAAGTCCATTTAGGGATGTAAATCCCACTGAACTCTTTTGAAGCCGACTTGGGGATGTGAAGCCTACTCTGAGGAGGAACACTTTTGAAGTCCAGTTACTTGAGAAACTCACTCAGGGGTTGAACACTTAGAGGTTGTGCAAGCAGTCTATATTGATTAGCTCAGGATAGGTCATCAATATCTGATTGGCGGGGGTCTGACACCCAGTACCCCTTCCAGTCAGCTGTTTGAAGAGGGAGCGAGCACTTGTCGTTACCCTGCACTTCCGAGACGATGTGCAGTGTAATGAAGAGGAAGTAGTGCTCGCATGGAGCGCCGCCTTCTTTTCAAACAGTTAATCGGTGGGGGTACTGGGGGTCGGACCCTTGCTGATCAGATATTGATGACGTATTTATTTAGGATAGGTCATTAATGCAAACAGGCTGCACAACCCCTTTAAGCAATCCACATAAACTGTTCAAATAATTGTGAGTCTAAGATCGTCTTACACCAAGGTAATGTTTCTGTATTCTGTTCTTTTTACCCTGACAGTATACATTACTACCCAGCGCTATAAATTTTGACCATCTATGGTAATATCACTCAGGATATTTATCTGAATGTACAAAATAAAAA